>NC_092275.1:19953989-20053989 GCF_036320965.1 Panulirus ornatus
ACACACACACACACACACACACACACACACACACACACACACACACACACACACACACACACATACACATACATATATATTGCTTGTTGTTGGTAGTTAGTTATTTAGTTAGCTTGCGTACGATGCAACATTCATCATTGCCTCAGTTATCTATCTACGTTCCTGTCGAAGCTCCCTGTTGTACAGGATAGACTCTGCACGTATAGCGTCACTCCTCTGCGTTATACTCTCGTCTATCGCGACGCAATGATGACGAGTAGTTATGGGTTCCTTTTCTGGTGATTTCCTTAGCCTTTGTACATTTTCTTTTCTTCAGCTTATGGCAGAGGATGTGATCTCTTACGTATATAACCCCCTCCCTGTTCGTCCTCAAGTTTCTTTGGTAACATGATAAACTGACTGAGGTTACCAGGTGTTGCACGGGAAAAAAATGGTCACTATAAAAAGAAAAAAGATTTATATCAATTTGTGAGAAATGGCCCTTGTTGGTTTGCAAATGGCCTTCAAGACCAAAAATCTGAAACCTGGGGTCACTTCTGCCTTAAATGAGCAATATGATGTTCTGGTAACTCTGAGCCTTTAAAAGTGGCCTTTGTTTGTACCCTTGGACTTTGCTAGCACCTTAAAGGCTTTGCCTGTGAGACGTTGTTTTATACTCTTAGGCCTTGCCTTTGATCCTGTTGTACCTTCATTAGAATTTGAAGCTGCTACGTCACCTATATTGAATGAATGCAGTGAACTTAGCGTAATCTACAGAGCTTTTTGGAAAGCGGCCTTTGATAGCCTCGATATAGCACTCATGGCTTAAAATTCTAAAGCACCTATAGCCAGAATTTTGGGCTTGTAGGTTCCACGGCTCGACCGTAAAGGAGTAATAAACACTTGAAAATATATGTTACTTTTATCATTTTTCATCATTTCATCATTTTATTCTATAATTCTTATACTTTCTAACCTTGAATTGAGCTTCTAGCTTTAAATGTTTTCATTTTGTATCATGTATACAAATTTTACAATATAGACATCTTATTTTATTTTATGTGTTTTAATGTTTTTCTCTTTTTTTCATCACTGCATCATATTTTCGGCTTCAAGATTACCCATATAGATTCCTTTAGGGTTTTCATAACTATTGTTTCTCCTGGACACTTCAAGAATTTCAAGAGGATTCAACTCGTCCATTTTAGGGTAAATGAGAGAGATCGGAAGGCTTATAAAACTGGCTGTATTCTATTCTTGTTCTGTTCACGTGAATGATATTGTTAGCTTGTGGTTGAGTCTACTACACTTTGTCGATGTGCATAACTTTAGCATAAACGAATCAACGTTATCTTATCCTTTGTCTTATTTTACCGCCACAGTACTTTGTCAGTGTCGTATACCCGGTGTTTACGTAAGCCTTGTGAGTTCACTTTTATGATGCTGTAATGTTATTCAGTCTCATGTATCTTCGAGATAAGGGTCGAATTATTCACACGACCGAGGCGGAATTTTGTGCCCATGGTGAAGGATGGGTTGAGGGTACGAGGAACACTGTGAGTGTGTTTTCTCCCTTTTCGAAAAGCCTTGCAGGCGGCCAGTCTATAACAAAAGCCCTTGTCAAAGCCAGGAGGCCTTAAATGAAGTACATAAAGGACAGAAGTAGGTTGAAAAGGGTAGAGATAAAGAAAAAAATGAGGGTTCAGGGGGAAATTAGAAAATTGGTCTACTAAATTAGAAGCAAGTCGCAATTGCTTGGAGAGAAACCTGAAGGTAAAACAGAATAACAGTCTTCTCTCTTGACTCGAGTGACAGATGGTCTCATTGTGTCCAGGATGAGTAGAATGAATGATTACGACGTACCTTAGTAATGTTGGGTCTCTGAGGCCAGGAGCTCGAAGCTGTAGGTAACTAAACGTGGTGAGCACCCTCTCCCTCAGACCATGAGTTCGAAGCTGTAGGCAACTAAACGTGGTGAGCACCCTCTCCCTCAGCCCAGGAGTTCGAAGTTGTAAGTACCTAGACGTTGTGAGTACCATCTCTCAGGCCAGCAGTTCGAAGCTGTAGGTGACTAGATGCAATGAGTACCCTCCCTCACTCCAGGAGTTCGACATAGGTGCTTGTCGCGATGAGCATCCTTTCTCAGAGATGCCTAAATTTCTTTGGACCGTCCCTCTGTCACTCGCTTCACGTGCAATGGGTGCGTGTGACTCCCTTCATCATTCGCTCTCAGCGAAATTGGATTTTAGCTCTACTTTTCTGCGATCTCTTTTTTTTTGTATCTGTTTCCTCGGTAATAGAACGTATCGATAGCTTTCATTTATATGATTGTCACGAATACACTTAGCTGTTCATAGGCAGTTAGTATACACAACCCCTCATGTTCTCTCAGTCCTGAATTATTCCAAAGTATATAATATTTTCTTTCTTTGTTCACCGTTAAAGTCTATCTCAACAGTAGAGAGTAGAAAAGGAAAATGTTCAGGGTGTGTGAAACGTCTTTTCATGCTGAATAAGAATTACAGAAAGTCTGTTGTCCTAATGCTTCTATTATTGTATAACTCTCGACCATTTTCTTTAAAGGGTTACCCGCAGCTTGAAGTCTGCGCTACTTCCAGCAGCAGGGAAACTGACCGGGCTCCTCCTTTGAAGCGAGGAAGTTCCTTGACGGGAATTGATACCCTCATCCGTCAGCAAACGATGCTACAGCCTCGCCAAAGGTGTTATATCACTCGCTCTGTGACCACAATCAGGCGAACTTGGCAACGCGTCTGTTTTCCTACACGGTTATAAATAAGACAAGAGTTCTTTATTTACCGACAGGCCTTCGGGACACTCCTGTGGGGGATTTTGTTTGCTCTCTTACCCAGAAGGACGACCGCGAGAGCCTTTTGCTGTACTGTATCATCTCCACCTACATACCAGAGTGGTGGGTGGGGAGGAGCCTTCTGCTTTACTATCTCGTCTCCATCTCTCTGGTAATGGATGGGGAGGAGCCTTTTGCTTTACTATCTCGTCTCCATCTCTATGCCAGTGGTTGGGGAGGAGCCTTCAGTGTCCATCTCCATATTTAAGGAAAGAGGGATATTATCATTGTCCTTCAGCATATTACATGGTCACAGACCCGTCAGCTCTGCTGTCCTGTGGCTTTCCCAAGTATTTCCTTGTGCTCAAGAGAGACGCATGGCGGAAATCCTCTCACATTAGCCAGTGTTGCTGTAGAGGTTTTTCTTGTTGGTTGTGTCAAAATCTTTGAAGATTGTTTGTCGAAAGAAATGTCTCTTTAGTAAGCCCTGTACAGATATGAGTGTTTAGTAACTATCAAAGCTGAGAATCAAAGGTGAAAGCAGTGAATTCATTGACGCGTTCATTACTTCATGAATGCGTGTTCCTTTGTGTGTGTGTGTGTGTGTGTGTGTGTGTGTGTGTGTGTGTGTAACTGACTAATTGTACTGTACGGGGAGGGAGTTTTAGATTCGTGGAGGCCCATCTCCTGCGATTGCTATTTGCGGTTACTTAAAGAGTTACTCGTGTTGACCCATCTCTTACCCTTATGCGATATGTACATTGTCGTTGCTCCTATGCGCGTCTACACACACACACACACACACACACACACACACACACACACACACACACACACACACACACACACACCCTAGCCTAAGCTAGATACTCATTCATCGACCAGCCAAGTGAGGAGGATGAACAACTGGGTTGGCTGTGAGCCGACTGCTTCACCGAGAACCTCAAACTAACGGGAACCACTGTTTCTATGTTTTGAGCATTGTATACATGTGAGTAGTATGTATTCGTGGCGTATGGGTGCGTGTGAATTTTCCGTTAGTAGGTCTTTATCCCACGAAACTTTTCCTCTTATCCCACACGACCTGGATCGTTCGTTCTGGCCATCCCAAACGAAACTTTTCCTCTTATCCCACACGACCTGGATCGTTCGTTCTGGCCATCCCAAACGAAACTTTTCCTCTTATCCCACACGACCTGGATCGTTCGTTCTGGCCATCCCAAACTTTATCCCTGGACCACGCTGACTGGCTGTGCTCTGCTGTTGCTCTCCCGCTAGATGTATGACGTTCATCCTTCCTCCTCCCAGAGATATACATGGCTCCAACCCCGACCCGTCCTCTCCGTTTACAACACACACACACACACACACACACACACACACACACACACACACACACACACACACACACACACACACTCTCTCTCTCTCTCTCTCTCTCTCTCTCTCTCTCTCTCTCTCTCTCTCTCTCTCTCTCTCTCTCTCTCTCTCTCTCTCTCTCTCTCTCTCTCTCTCTCTCATATACATATATATATATATATATATATATATATATATATATATATATATATATATATATATATATATGATTTTTTTCTTTTTTCTTTTCTTTTCTTTTTTCATACACATTTGCCATTTCCCGTGCTCGTGAGATAACGTTAAGAACAGAGGACTGAGCCTTTGAGGAAATATTCTCACATAGCCCCCTTCTCTGTTCTTTCTTTTGGAAAATCTAAAAAGAGAGGGAAGGATTTCCACAGGAAAATGAAACAGGATAAGTTCCCAAGTGCAATTTCGTGTCATGATGCATCGTCAGGGGAGATACAAGAATGAGATAGAAGACGTAGAACAGTCAGTTGATATAGAAGGAAGAGACGTAGCTGAGACGCCATTGGTAAACAAGCGTTACTTGACCTTCTATCTATCTCTTTTCCTGCCTGTCCATCCTTACTTCCTCCCTCCCCTCCACCATTAATGTCCTCCCTCCCCTCCACCATCCTCATTCTATTTTTTCTTTTTCCTCCGGCTTAAATATATCAACTCAAGAGACGTTCTTCCCTCTCTGACACCCTCCTCTGGAGACTAGCCGAGAAAAGGGGCTCCTCTATGTAAAGGTCTTCCCTCCACCACCCCCAACACTTGCCACCTCAAGTCCCTCCTGCCCTGACCATCACTCATCTCCACCACCCACTACCTCCATCTACGTCTTGCCCCAACACTTAGTACTCCCAAATTCATCTTGCTCCAACATTTGTTACCTCGTCTATCATCTTCCTCCAACACTTACAAGTTCCTTTATCATCTTGCTCCCACACTTACTACCTCCACTATCATTTAGATCCAACATTTACCACCTCCAGTATCTTCTTACTCCAACAATTACTTCCTATATCATCTTGCCCCAACACTTACTACCTCCAACATCACCTTACTCCAACACTTGTGACATCCAACATCGTCTTGTTCCATCAGTTACTACCTCCAACATCATCTCTCCCCAACACTTATACGCACAGGCTCCTCCCTCTTGCCACATCTCTCCCATCAACTTACATTTATCTTTTCCATTCCTTTTCCGTAATCTCCGTCCCCTTCCTGCCATTATCCCCTCACTTCTACCCCTTCCAACCCGGCCCACATGTTTCCATCACACCCCACAAAAAACGGAGTGTAAAATTTTCTGCCTTAATGACATTGACGTCAAATGCTGAGAGAGGAAAAATGGGTTGATGTTTCCCCTCTCCCTTACCCTTCCTTTCTTCTCTCCCTCCTCTCCCCTCTCCCATTCTGTCCCATGCTCTTCCACTAACAATGCTTGTAGGAGGGGGTTTATAATGCCTGTTATGTCTAGGGCAGGGGTTCCGAAGTAGAGTGCGTAGGCTTAGCAGCTCTTTAGCCACTTTTGGCACCTCTGCAGCCTTAAATTTTAGGTTAATGGTTATACCATATTTAGGTCTAGGATTCTGTGTGTCTTTGATGGTATGATACACCTGACTAATGGGTTGGGAGAGCTTGTAACTTCACGAAAACGACCCTAAAGATAAGACAGACATGGCTGATTTCTATGAGCCAGGAAAGGTTTGTTCTACCATTTTGTTCTTTTACTCATTCTGATGACTGATCTCTCTGGTTATAGCTAGAATTATCCTCTCGTTAATCCCTGGTTAACGATGGTGCGATTTGCCGTAAGGCATGATGGTACATACGTGCCTTGAGCACGATGGTACGACCCATGAGCAGATGAGAATGTTAGCAGCTGTTGTGCTCTCTGGTAGACAGTTCTTGCTCGCTGACTTTGGCAGCCCTGATGCTTTTGTGTTGACAGTACTGTCGCTCATTGGCAGGCTTGTTATATATGCCACTTACAGCGTAAGTTGGCAACGCTGATACTATGAATACCTGGCATTCCCGATACTATGTATAGTTAGCTTCCCTGGTTCTGTGTATAGTTGACATACTTGGTGCTCTTGTTTAGCAATTGTGGCGCTATTTTCTTTGGCATCCCTGTTCAGATATATTGTTGGTAGCCATGGTAACCTGATATTGGTAGCCAGCTATGGTGATATAATGGCAACCAACCTATGGTTGTTTGGAAGTGCTTCTCCATACATATGCCTCCTTGTGTGTAATCACACATGGGTTTGTTAACTATATGCACATCCCTTTCGTGTTAATCTTGATCTTACCCGTACGAACTACCGTACTCAGACGTAATCGGTTGTCTGGTTGGTTGTTTGGGCTTTAAACCTACCAACTATCAGGGTCGTTAAGGCTGTTATCATTAACCTACATTCCCTAGGCTTAACAGTCTTTAAGCACCATCTTCTGGTGTTGGGGAAAATTCTGAAACACACGCGTCCACCCTCACTGTGCATATGAGCCTCGAGAGACAGAGTTTTAATTCTGAAACACACGTACACACGTATGACCCTCGAGAGATAAGAGTTTTAGGATAAGCTGATATACACCAGTTCTCCCGTCCATCACTTCATCTCGTAAGAGACATCAGCGAAGATAGTATACAAGAAGGAGGGCGTCTCCACTGTGCCAGACGAGATGGATCCTGGGTTCTTTTTGGAGTGTTGGGTGTAGGTGTGTGTGTAGGTGTGTGTGTGTGTGTGTGTGTGTGTGTGTGTGTGTGTGTGTGTGTACCCGGCTGTAACGGGTGATAATACTAGCCGCAGATATCACACTAGCCAAACATCTCCTTCCTTCATGGGTGATACTGGTTAAAAAAAGGCCATGTACGCTTGCAGGTATTTAAAACTCCAGCCATCCACCCTCCTGCGCCCGACATCACGATCCTATAACACGGCGGAACGAACCTCCTGCAACACGAAAGTATGGTCCCTGGGTCTGTTGGACTGGTCTCTGTATCTCTGGTTTCTGTATGTCAGAGGAACAAGAGATCAGAATAAAGTTTCGAGAGCGTACGAAAACAAGGCGTCTGTGCTCCCAAGAGACGAATGAATACAGTTGGGTCAGGATGATCTATACGTAAAGATGAAGTTGTAAGAAAGGGTAAAGCTAGCACTTAACACGTGAGCAAATTATGATGGTAAATGTGTAGAAACGAAAGTCATCCGTTACCTTTTTGTGGGGGTGAACTGTCACACTGTGAATGGATTAAGCCGGCGGAAGCTCCAGCACACGTAACGTTACACTGAAGTTACAGCCAGACTAGGCCTCCATCGATCGTAATATGAGCGAAGAAGACGCTGGACAAATTGGATTTTCCCTGAGACTTCCGAGAGAGAAGAATGGAAGAGGCCAATGAGGTTATTTCAACCCTGTTTTCGTCTAGTGGGAAAAAACAAACAAACTTGCTATTCAGGTGCATCAAATCCATCTGCCTCCCGACACATGGCCACTATGGAGATTAATATATTCCTCGTGTGGTGCAGGTGTGCGTATATACGCCCTGACGCACCGCTTCCCAGTATTAATTAATATTGACGCGAGTGATGTGGCGGGACCAGTGGAGACAACCAATAACCAGAGGGCTTCATGTGGACGAGTTCCGCATCGAATGATGTAATTAGTCTTATGCTTTATAAGGCTTCGCTTCCTCATCATAGATAAGGTTTCGCTAAATCCTTTGCTACAAAAGATTAGATTTACGCTATGTCATAATCAACATGATTTACGTGGTAATCGTTGATTGTAATGCGACTCTTCCAATCATACACATCTATTGTAATCATGCGAGACAATGGTATCACGTAAGCTACATAACTCGAGACGTATCATGAACACCTTATGTTTCTCTATACTTCCTCTGTTATCTCGCGTCTGGCTTGCGCGCCCAAGCATCAATAGAGACCCCCAGTGTCCTGGATTGAATTCAGCAGTCCACTTGAAGCAGCCTCTCGCTTCTCCTTACTGAAGGATCCTAGATGTTATTCTCAACCCTGTATCAGCATAACAAGGCTGCGCGAAAAGCAGAATATAATCATGTCCTGTTTTATAAAGTTTTACGTTATGCGTCTTACAACGCTCGAGGAGTCAAGTCAGTAGCTACTTGCACTTACAAATTCTTCCATTGGTGTATAAGTAGTGTTGAGGAAATGCTGCAGACAGCTCCTTGTCCTCACATCACAAAGAGTGAGATCTGTTTTTCTTCGGGACGTGAATCCTCAAGCAGGCGATGACAAACTTTACGGGGTATTGAGTATCAAAACAGGGAAGGATCCGATGCTTTTTTTAACGCAAGAGTCTTGGTTAAAAACCCCCTCTTGTTGACTTTCATTTTCCCATTATTTTTTTCCTCTTTGTTCTCTGACGCCTTTCGAAATATTACTGAAACCACGTACAAAATGCCCCAGCCAAAATGATTTAACATGGTTACCGAAATAACTAACCAAAGATGTTAAGGTATTTGAATCACAGAAATCCTACGTCTGGGAGCATGTTGATATCATGCGTTTCGTCTCATCCTGACAATATTGCCTCCATAGGCGGAGTTTCTCGTCGGGTACACTTACACAGATTAGTCTGCTTGTGTGTCGGGTCGGAACGGATAACAGCAGCAGCAGCAGCAGGAGCGGCCTCCTCGAGAGTGGAACGAACGATTGATTGTTCTCGTAGGAGGAGATGACGGTCAAGTTTCTAAGAATGGGTCTCGAATCAACCCATCCGTCGAGTCTTGGAGGTCTTAATGCCCACGAGCGCAAGCAAGGGTACGACGATCCATCAGCGTGAGGAAAGGACTTTTGAGCGCGGTTGTACATCCACAGGTTATGACGGGCATGGCCTTTTGACCTGACTCTGACCCTGTGAAGGATTGCCCCAGTGCAGAAATGAACGTCTCATTACGTCGCGGGTCCATCCTCACTCCGTCCATGGCACTCTCGCCCTCAGGGCTTTAAGATACGGAACCTTACCACCACCTCACGTCCATATCGTGTCCTTCATCACACTATGGTAATGCGCTACTCTGCGCACTATCTACATAAAAGCCGTGGCTCTCGAGTGACCACGTAGCTGACCAACAACGGCCTATGTTACAGTTCTTTACACGCAGATTTCACGTACGACTTTATGTTACATAGATCCTGGTAATGATGTAGGAGAGTCTCTTGCCGAAGGTCGGACGAAGGTTGTGTACTGCACCTCCGTCAGGTAATATCTAACTTCCCTTGTACTGCGGGAGGAACTTCATGTGGGCACTGACGCGGCAGGAGGCTTGGGCTGTTGATGGTGTGTCCACGTCATCTCTCTCTCTCTCTCTCTCTCTCTCTCTCTCTCTCTCTCTCTCTCTCTCTCTCTCTCTCTCTCTCTCTCTCTCTGTCTTTTTCATGTCCACCTTTCCTTTTCCCACTGGTTTTGCAGCCTCCCAGTGCCACATTCAGGAACATTCCTCCCTCAGTGGATCGCCCGACAACTTCCAAACTCGGTGAGATCCTCAAACCATCTTTTTCTCTTTCTCCGCCAATTCATATCATTTCCTGTCGAGTCTTCCAACGCTCTCTTACTCTGATTCTTACGCTGGTACCATTTCTCCCGCTGTGCCTCAGGACTAACCCGAGTTTATCCACTTTTAAAAGACCTTTAATCTTCAAATGTAGGCAGAAGCTAGCTGCCTTACACTTGTATTGGCTGAAGCAACTTACAGAGCTGTTCCAAGAGGCACATCAACACCCTATGTCCTTGGACTTCACTGAGGCGTGGTCCACGTCCTGTCTACAGTGCGAGGTCTCACACGCACTCTAGCAGTCGACTGTACTAGAGTGAATGCCTCAGTGCTACAGTAGAGTGCGTGATGACTCACGTACAATGTACAGTTATGATGGGTGTCGTATCTCTCTCCGTAGGACTGTATGAGTTTACTACTGCAGCGGAGCTGTGTGGGGTCAAATCCCGGTCAAAAGATAGGAGAATCTCTTGTTATGGATTCGAAAGGATTTGTTACAAATCCACTCGTTGCCTTTAAGAATATCTATGTTGATATGACAACACACCGGGTGAAAAGTTTCGTGATTAAACATGAAGAGTAACAGATGATGATTTTACCTCAACGCTTAGATTATTGTAAGTGTTCATACCTACAAGTTTCTGGTAGTATTGTATGTCGCGACCACTGAAATTGGGCATATCCCTTTGCCTTTCTGTGAGAGGATACTGTCAAAGCAAAAACTTGAATAGTATGACAATAAGAACTTTCACAACGAGAGACCAAAAACTAATGATGGGAAAGTTTGATATATGGACAACAACACTTACTACTACTACTTCTTATGGTCTCGAGTCCAACAGATATCAACATGGTAAAGAGAATTCAGACGCACTTCACAAGCAAGTTCAAAGGACTCGAACATATATATGTCATCATGAGATATCCAGTGAACTCGAACTGTATTTGTATAGCTTAGAAAGAAGAGAGATATACATGATAATCCACGCATAAAGGGAAATTGAGGACATCAGGAGTAATGTCCTAGATCAAAAAGCATCTCGGCGAGGAAGAGAATGAATTACCACAGCATTTGCGAAGATATCTTCATACATACCCAAAGATGTTAGGCGGAAGCCTACAAGAGACCAGCATAAGACGTCGACAAGACTGTAAACTGTACGACCGGGAGGAATATGAAGCATGTATTAGACAACAGTAAAATGAATATGAAAAACTAAAGCTACATACGTGGTTAAATTCGGTTCCAGAGGAACTCAGAACTGAGAATGAAGGAATGTACGTGGATACATAAGTGGTTGAAATCGGTTCCAGAGTCCTGAGAATTAAGGAATGTATGTGGATACATAAGTGGTTGAATTCGGTTCCAGAGGAACTCAGGACTGGGAATGAAGGAATGTACGTGGCTACATACGTGGTTGAATTCGGTTCCAGAGGAACTCAGAACTTAGAATTAAGGAATGTATGTGGCTACATAAGTGGTTGAAATCGGTTCCAGAGTCCTGAGAATGAAGGAATGTATGTGGCTACATACGTGGTTGAATTCGGTTCCAGAGGAACTCAGAACTGAGAATTAAGGAATGTATGTGGCAGCAAAGGCAAGCATTGTTACCCATCGAACAAGACGTTCGGTGAACACTATGCGACAAGCCATACCTTTCGGCAAAGTGTTGTCGAAGGTATTCCTTGGTAGATAGGCACCATCTATGAGGTCATAGGTTCTATGAATGGAGGAGATGGGCGGTAACCAAGATATTCGAGGTGAGAAATCTGCATGCTCCACCCTCAGATGAAAATGGAAGACGGTGCTCATGCTTGGACGAAGTAAATAGAAATGACACTTCCATATTTGTTCTCTTCATATCTTGAACATAAGCATCTGCTCGTAAACACTGTCTCAGAAGCATACAGTTGGACAGTCACAGCACACACACACACACACACACACACACACACACACACACACACACACACACACACACACACACACACACACACACACACACACACACACACACACACAGAGGGTCTTATATTAAAAACAATACATAAGAAAGCAGTCGGTATTGACACAGCCTCAGACACAGAGCGACTCACACAGACGTAGCCAGATACACAGACATTTTAAGAGAGAGAGAGAGAGAGAGAGAGAGAGAGAGAGAGAGAGAGAGAGAGAGAGAGAGAGAGAGAGAGAGAGAGAGAGAGGAGAGAGAGAGCATCAGGTCCAAACAGACCCAGAGACTCAAAGAGAATCAAAGGGTGAAGGATATGCCGTATTTTCGGAATCATTTGCAACGTGGCAATATCTGCATCAGACTTTCTCTTTGAGTTGCAATTGCATTATTGAGACAGTGAGACCAGGACAGTCCGTCGTCGACATCAGTGGGTGAGCGACATCAGACGGAGGGAGGGGGAGAAAAAATGATCGTTTCAAAAGAATATTTAATTTTTTCTTTCGTTACTTAATCTGAAGTTCGCTTGGAAACAGCCATTCATCTGATGTGTCCTCCAAGTTGCCCTTTTCTCTCTTTATTTAATTTCCACTCGAGACTTCAGATATTTTCTGATGTCATCTTCGTAATACATCTTGAAGCGGTTTTCTACACCAAAGACTTTATTTTCTTTCTCAGTATTACTTTTCATATTCTTTCGATGTCTGTAATACATCTTGAAGCGGTTTTCTACGCCAAAGACTTCATTTTCTTTCTCAATATTACTTTTGATGTTCTTTCGATGTCTGTTCTTCCCACCTATCACTTCACAGTAACATTCTAACCATCAAATCTTTTCGATTTTTTTGTATCAAGAAACAATTAGGAATTAGTTATGTGCTATCTTCTTTATTAAGTAACAAATGAATATTCAAACATTAAGTAATAAATGAATATTCAAACATTAAGTAATAAAGGAATATTCAGACATTAAGTAGCAAATGAATATTCAATCATTAGTAACAAATGAATATTCAGTCATTAAGTAACAAATGAATATTCAACCATTAACATGAATATTCAATCAGTAACATGAATATTCATTCATTAACATGAATATTCATTCTAAGTAACATGAATAATCAAGCATTAAGTAACAAATGAATATTCAAACATTAAGTAATAAATGAATATTCAGACATTAAGTAGCAAATGAATATTCAATCATTAGTAACAAATGAATATTCAGTCATTAAGTAACACATGAATATTCAACCATTAACATGAATATTCAATCAGTAACATGAATATTCATTCATTAACATGAATATTCATTCTAAGTAACATGAATAATCAAGCATTAAGTAACAAATGAATATTCAAACATTAAGTAATAAATGAATATGCAAACATTGAGTAACAAACGAATATTCAATCATTAGTAACAAATGAATATTCAGTCATTGAGTAACAAATGAATATTCCACCATTAACATGAATATTCAATCAGTAACATGAATATTCATTCATTAATTAACATGAATATTCATTCTAAGTAACAAATGAATAATCAAGCATTACGTAACAAATGAATATTCAATCATTAGTAACAAATGAATATTCAGTCATTGAGTAACAAATGAATATTCCACCATTAACATGAATATTCAATCAGTAACATGAATATTCATTCATTAATTAACATGAATATTCATTCTAAGTAACAAATGAATAATCAAGCATTACGTAACAAATGAATATTCAAACATTAAGTAATAAATGAATATGCAAACATTGAGTAACAAACGAATATTCAATCATTAGTAACAAATGAATATTCAGTCATTAAGTAACACATGAATATTCCACCATTAACATGAATATTCAATCAGTAACATGAATATTCATTCTAAGTAACATGAATAATCAAGCATTAAGTAACAAATGAATATTCAAACATTAAGTAATAAATGAATATGCAAACATTGAGTAACAAACGAATATTCAATCATTAGTAACAAATGAATATTCAGTCATTGAGTAACACATGAATATTCCACCATTAACATGAATATTCAATCAGTAACATGAATATTCATTCATTAATTAACATGAATATTCATTCTAAGTAACAAATGAATAATCAAGCATTACGTAACAAATGAATATTCAAACATTAAGTAATAAATGAATATGCAAACATTGAGTAACAAACGAATATTCAATCATTAGTAACAAATGAATATTCAGTCATTAAGTAACACATGAATATTCAACCATTAACATGAATATTCAATCACGTGCTGTTTTCTTTGACATAGATGTATAATATCCTACTATTCCCTCTGGAGTATTGTTAATCCAATATACTTCTCAGGTTTCTTCAGTTGTCATCTGTTGATTCGCTTAGCCCTTGTGATCGGCGAGGTCTGTTCTACGTGACCTCCCATTCCGGCACATTTTCATAAGACACAATAGGAGTATTATAGACTCAAGGTTTCAAACCTTCTCAGCTCCTCTAGATGGACGTTAATGAGCTCATTGCCAAGTGGTTCTATTGATCATGCCTGACCATGCTTAAGTAGCTGCTTTAACATCAAAGATCATCGAAGCCTTTGATAGTATTGAATACCATTATTAGATCACCTCTTAACCTTTTCTCTGTTCTAAGTTGAATCAACTCGAGGCAATTAGTTGGCTCGAATAGGGTTTTGTTTTTCAGTCTAAGAATAATGTTGGATGCTCGAAGCTGTGTACTCTCTCTCTCTCTCTCTCTCTCTCTCTCTCTCTCTCTCTCTCTCTCTCTCTCTCTCTCTCTCTCTCTCTCTCTCTCTCTCTCTCTCTCTCTCTCTCTCCACTCTACTGTCGTTTTTCACGTACGGCGACCGGAACTAGAATTCCAAATGGAGACGCACCGATGAATTGTAAAGCATTGGGTTAGATTCTCCAAGACTTAGCATTCAAAACCGCAACATATGATTCTGAAAAACATTTTTCGCCCCTTTTATTTCCCTGCTTTTGTGCACTGCTCACTTGACTTTAAGCCACCAGGAATAATTTCTCCGAGTCATTTCCCTCATTTTCCTCATTTTCTGCATAGAGGTACACACGTTCCTCCTCCCTCATTGTAAATGTCACAGAACCTCTCACCAAACAGTGCTCCAGTTTCTGGCTACTGAATTCCATTCCGCAGGGCACGTTACCACAGAGATTGTTGCGGTGTGTGTCGTGTCTACGATCATATCTCCTCTTTAGGTCTTGTCTCACATCCACTCCTTCCACTTCCTTCCACGGGTCTTGTCCCACATCCACTCCTTCCACTTCCTTCCACAGGTCTTGTCTCACATCCACTCCTTCCACTTCCTTCCACAGAGACAAACTTGAGCATTACACAATCACTTCTTCCACTTGGTGTCATACGTGTGATATTCTCATCACCCATGCGAGTGTGTGTGTGAAGGTTAGATTGGAGGAATGATAGTGTGTCAGTTCATCTGAACTGACACTGACACTCTAAAGCCTTGTGCCTCCAGGATTTCACATCGCCATGAGAATCGAAATTCCCCAAGTGTCTCGTTGTGATGGAAATCCTTCATTTGTCAGTGTTTTATCCCCTTTTAGAAGTGGATTCTCTCCTAAAGCATCCCGTACTATTCTAATTGTTCCTTCATTATTATCACTGTGATATTTGTTCGTCGTTGCGAATCTTTGGAGGAATTTGAGCATTTCGTTCCTGTGAAGTATGATCATTGTGTGTGTGTGTGTGTGTGTGTGTGTGTGTGTGTGTGTGTGTGTGCCTGTCTGTCTGTCTGTCTGTCTGTCTGCCTGTCTCTCTGTCATCGTCTGCCTGAGAGTTGGTGTATAAGTAGAAAACAAGAGAGGGGGAAAAAAAAAAGGAAAATGTAGCTCCCTTGAATAGCGTGAGTGACCAAATGTCTGTACAGCTGCTTCTGTCCCCTGCCATTCTTTCTCCCTCCGTCGACGCTGATGCAGTGACCGGCTTTATAATACAACGCAAGGAGGGTTGTCCACCGAGGTACTGCCGGACTCTGACCACAGACACACACACACACACACACACACACACACACACACACACACACACACACACACACACACACACACACACACGACAGGTAGACAACGCCTGGAGACAGGAAGACCTTAGAGAGTTCGCACAGACATCTTAAGTTATATTTGGTGGCTGAATTACATATCATTCACTGTCTTTCCCCGTCGTGATTAAACTGGATAATTCATTTCCGTACACAAAATAATCCGCAGAAACACGATTACCTTTTCACGTCCTTCTTAATAATTCAGCGAGTTAAATGAAAAAAAAGGAGAGGAAAGTTTGGAAACCAGAACAATGGTTGTCGTAATACAAACACAACAAACTCCGGAGCTCAAAATTACTTTCCATTATTCTTGAAAAGCCCAGCAGGTGGGAAGCAGGTGAAGAAAGGACAGCAGGAGCGGAACTAACCTCTGCTGAGCCGGAGCCTTGACCTGTGATATCAAACAACATGAAATATTCAGCAGGCGTTCTACCAGCAGGGCAACCCGGCTGCCTGAGTCTGCTAGGTTCATGCAGAACACGCAGACCGACCTGCTCTGCTACAGTTTGTATGTCCGCGTGACGGGGGTTCCTGGGGGCTACTGCTTCACCCTTGTGCTACCTGCTACTGCTCTCAGGATTGGGTACTAGAGGTCGGTCTTCTATCTGGAGTGGGTACTAGAGGTCGGCCCTCTATCTGGAGTGGGTACTAGAGGTCTGCCTTCTATCTGGAGTGGGTACTAGAGGTCGGCCTTCTATCTGGAGTGGGTACTAGAGGTCGGTCTTCTATCTGGAGTGGGTACTAGAGGTCGGTCTTCTATCTGGAGTGGGTACTAGAGGTCGGCTTTCTATCTGGAGTGGGTACTAGAGGTCGGCTTTCTATCTGGAGTGGGTAGTAGAGGTCGGTCTTCTATCTGGAGTGGGTACTAGAGGTCGGCCCTCTATCTGGAGTGGGTACTAGAGGTCGGCCTTCTATCTGGAGTGGGTACTAGAGGTCGTCCTTCTATCTGGAGTGGGTACTAGAGGTCGGTCTTCTATCTGGAGTGGGTACTAGAGGTCGTCCTTCTATCTGGAGTGGGTACTAGAGGTCGGCCTTCTATCTGGAGTGGGTACTAGAGGTCGGCTTTCTATCTGGAGTGGGTACTAGAGGTCGTCCTTCTATCTGGAGTGGGTACTAGAGGTCGGTCTTCTATCTGGAGTGGGTACTAGAGGTCGGTCTTCTATCTGGAGTGGGTACTAGAGGTCTGTCTTCTATCTGGAGTGGGTACTAGAGGTCGGTCTTCTATCTGGAGTGGGTACTAGAGGTCTGCCTTCTATCTGGAGTGGGTACTAGAGGTCGGCTTTCTATCTGGAGTGGGTACTAGAGGTCGGTCTTCTATCTGGAGTGGGTACTAGAGGTCGGTCTTCTATCTGGAGTGGGTACTAGAGGTCGGTCTTCTATCTGGAGTGGGTACTAGAGGTCGGTCTTCTATCTGGAGTGGGTACTAGAGGTCGGTCTTCTATCTGGAGTGGGTACTAGAGGTCGGCCTTCTATCTGGAGTGGGTACTAGAGGTCGGTCTTCTATCTGGAGGTGGGTACTAGAGGTCGGCCTTCAATCTGGAGTGGGTACTAGAGGTCGGTCTTCTATCTGGAGTGGGTACTAGAGGTCGGCCTTCTATCTGGAGTGGGTACTAGAGGTCGGCCTTCTATCTGGAGTGGGTACTAGAGGTCGGCTTTCTATCTGGAGTGGGTACTAGAGGTCGTCCTTCTATCTGGAGTGGGTACTAGAGGTCGGTCTTCTATCTGGAGTGGGTACTAGAGGTCGTCCTTCTATCTGGAGTGGGTACTAGAGGTTGGCCTTCTATCTGGAGTGGGTACTGGAGGTCGGCCTTCTATTTGGAGTGGGTACTAGAGGTCGGCCTTCTATCTGGAGTGGGTACTAGAGGTCGGCCTTCTATCTGGGAATAGACATTACTGTTGATAGATGGCGAGGAAGATAGCGTCGGTGTTGTTAGGTACTGATCGGGAAAGGGAGGACAAGTGGTGCTGGTAGTACTGCTTACGGTGGTTTATGGGGTGATGATGATGTTGCCGTTGGTACTGCTACAAATAGCAAGGAGATTGGCGCTACACTTGGTAATGCTGATGTCTGAGGGGGATGGAGATAGCTTTTCCACTGACGCCGGAGCTGGCCTTGTCATTGATTACTGTTGTTCAAAGAGAAGATGGGAACATCAGAGAATTCTTGTGGCCTTTTCTAAAATCATTTCTTACCTTTTACGTACTCAGGAGTTAACCCGTTGTTCACACCTCTGCTTGGAGTAACAAGAAGCAATTGGATGGGGAGTGTGATGGATTGTATAGGGTATTGGAAACATTTGCATGATGGAAAACGGTAAAAGAAATGATAATTATCAGTTGAATTCAAAGGTGTGTGTGTGTGTGTGTGTGTGTGTGTGTGTGTGTGTGTGTGTGTGTGTGTGTGTGTGTGTGTGTCGAAAGAAATAACATGCCTTTTTTTTCCCATCGTTATCTCTGCGTTTTTCTGGGTCTCGTGTGACTGGTACGACATACGACAACTGATTTGAAGGAGAAAATTGTCTGTGATCCATTGTTCCCTTCTTTGCTATCGAGTCAGATTTTGGAAAGAGGTTAATACTCACACAGATGACGAACGTGAATCTTCAGATCAACACTGTGCCACGCGTGAAGTGGGTCGTCTTACACGACCACTCACAACTAACTTGGTGTTATGAGAATGACTCTCTTTCACTTGTTGGTCCATCTGTAAGAGGCGGATTGGTTCATCGTCCTGATATTTTTTCTTCGATGGTGCGGGCTTACCGATGCTGGCCTGCCTGAAGGGGAAGGTGCCTTATATCGGTGAGACTCGAGGGGGCGGCCTGTGTGGGTTATTGACGCGCCCTGGAAGAAGGACTCTAGTTTATTGATTAAAGCTGTGGGGAAGCCTTAAGTTCATCGGTACGGCCCTGGAGGAAGGACTCTAGTTAATTGATACGAGCTGTGGGGAAGCCTTAAGTTCATTGGTACGGCCCTGGAGGAAGGACTCTAGTTAATTGATACGAGCTGTGGGGAAGCCTTAAGTTCATTGGTACGGCCCTGGAGGAAGGACTCTAGTTAATTGATACGAGCTGTGGGGAAGCCTTTAGTTCATTGGTACGGCCCTGGAGGAAGGACTCTAGTTAATTGATACGAGCTGTGGGGAAGCCTTTAGTTTATCGACACGACCGACCCTGAGCGAAGTTGTCTCTTCCGGTGACGTGTAATACACTGGAGACTTCTTTTTCTATTGAGACGATCAACAGAGGGTAATCTGTCTCGGAAGCATTGGCATGAAACAGCTGGTTACTGACCTAACCTGGAGGACGGTGTCTGCTCTTCTTTTCTTTTTTTGTCTTTTAACTCATTTTCTGCCCCTAGCATGACCCGTTGGTAGCTGCAAGGAATACTGATGTATGCAAGAGGAACTGGGTGATAGGAAAGATTTTATGCCTTATCATCCAAGTGACTCCTTACTTGCTCATTCGAGGACCTTTCCAATCTCCCTTCTTCTCCCCTCCCGAGACATTAGCTGGTGACGTTTCCATGATAGGTTTTTGTATTCAGAGTTACTGGAGAGAGAGAGAGAGAGAGAGAGAGAGAGAGAGAGAGAGAGAGAGAGAGAGAGAGAGAGAGAGAGAGAGAGAGAGAGAGAGAGAGAGGTCCTCCTGGAACGCATTTGATCGAAGGTGCGCTGAGAACCGTCTGCCTCGACAGGTGGTGGTGGTGGGGGGGGGCCAGGGTTCGGTACAGCTTCGACCCAGCGCGACCTGGGGCTTCGAAACTTCAGGCGTGTCACAGGACTTTTATGCATGGTTGTCTACCTCCAACTTTGCATTGCACTTTTGTCATGTGTTCTCGAGTTGCTTCGGTATTTGCTTGGGAACGCAGTACCATTTTTCTTCTCTGATTTGGCGAATGTGTCCGAAACAGCTTTTCGAATCTGGTTTTATTCAGTGATGTATAGAATAAAAAAGTGAACAGCGTGAATCAGACTAATTGACATTTGTGACTGTGGTTCAGAATCTGTTACAGGCGGACCTCATAAAGGATTTGACACCTTTATTCATCCTCAAGTTCAGTAAGACAAAACCCCTGAGGATTTATAAGATAATTTGGGTTATCTTTGAATGCTTTATTCTGCTGAACGATGAAGACTATTCAGTTAGACAGTTGATCAATGAAATTGCAATTTTTAATTTAGGTAATGAATTTATGTATGATATTCAAGAAAAGTTTTACAGGGTGTCTTAGAAAGCCTCGACACTTTTTGTAATTGCGCTCTCCTGGTAAACTTGAAGGTTAAGTAGGAAATGCTGCTCAGTTTTTGAATAGCATCTTCATACAATGATCTTAGACAGATAAACATTCAAACCACGAGATGAGTGTTTCAGGCTCAATTATCTAGATATATAAACGCAAGGAGTTCATAATTGATTTATAACTGTAAGAATTAAGTTGAAGCATGGCGCTTTTTTATTAATTACCTGTATGTGTAAATGTTGACATATATCAAGATCATTGATGAAAAGATACTCAAAAGAGATATAACTTCGTCTGAATCAACAATTATTAAGTCTTTTTTTGATGTCAACGGATCAGAGATAGGCCTGTAGAGATGCGTGTACACAATGGTGTATGTATAACCCTGCTGTGTGGTGTTCCTACACATCACATTTCATGTCAACCGCGAATGGCAAGATGTATTTTTGGGGTAATAGATTGTACTGAAGGTGCCTCTAACGAAGTTCTGTGTACTTCAGGTGTTTGTGAGAAGTTTTGTTTAATTGAGGTTTATCGCGGAAGTTTAACTTTTGCAAAGGGCCTCTGAGAAGTTCAGCAAACATGTGGTGTTTTACCCTCAGAATTCTAGGTAAGTTTTGCCCAGTTAGGCTAATTCAATATGTGCTGGCCAACTCTTGCCTCTGAAAGTTTATATTCGCTCATTTGCCACCCTGTCACCCCAGTTCCTTTTTATGTTTAGTCTTTCTCTATGACATATTCTTATCTTTCTCTGTGTTGTCCTCCTTGACCAACGGTGTCGTCTTAAGAAAATGAAAGGAAAGAAATATAGTGTGTAAGATATAGAGGGACTGAACCTTGACCACTGCAGCACAGAATCAGACGTTCATCAGACAAAGGAGGGATAGGTTAGTTATGGAGCCAGTCAGACTGGGCTAAACTCTACTATCGTTTCTTTACGACCTTCTTCACGGTAAGCGCAGGTTTATGTGACCCTTGCATAACGTTCCCTTACAGGCAAGGAGTTGCCTTGTATGTATGTATTTATGTGACCTTTGCATAACGTTCCCTTACAGGCTAGGAGTTGCCATGTATGTATGTATTTATGTGTGTGTATATATATATATGTATAGCAGTGTTCTTGATATGCCTCCGTTCTCTGTTCCCCTTCGAAGCACCTTCCTGACGCTGGTTTCTCTCCCGCAGGGGACAGCGGTCATCATGCGACCCCTGGCTCCGTCACCGCTCAGCTCCCAGCACGGCTGCGCCTCCCACCTCGTCTGCTGAGGCACCCACGTCTCCCTCCCTCCCACGCTCTCCACGTTAGGTATGTTCTGCCCCCCAAACCTCAGCAGCAGCACAATCCTAGCGAAGATATTAACCAACGAACTTCTTTCGTCTCGTTTCATGGCAGGAATATTTTTATGATATGATTCTATACGTATTTTCCCCACCTCTGTTACGTCTTCGTCTCTCTTCCTTATAAGCTCTGGTTTACTTGTGTTATCAGTGAGTCTCTTCATAGCAAAAGATAGAAAAGCCAGTATTAGCGAGCCAATACAGTATGTCTCCCTTCATTCACTCACGCCTCAGATATCTTAGTGACAAGACTGGCCAAGAACAGCTAGATGTGGCAACTCCCTTGAGCGACTTTCAGCAACCCTGATTGAGGCAGAAATAGTTCTCTTAGAATCCTCATTTTTCGTTAACTTCGACTTTAAATGAACTTTAAAAAGTATGTTGTAGTAAATTTGTTTTCGGCATATGTGGGGTGTGTGTAGAGACATTTTTGTGTGAGATTTTCATAGTTTATGAACAGTGGTTTAAACATGGCCAAGTAATGAGTAAAGAAAATCTCTTGTATGATAATCTATGACCCTTAAGGTATAGCGAAATATAGTCAGATCTTGAATATGGTACACAGTCAGCGGGCATTATTTGAAAAGATATATTTACATTAAGTCTTTGGATCATTGGCTGAAATATGGCCAAACGAAAACCAGGAATAGAGTCTTTATAGTGACTTTGACTCAAAAATGATAGAAATGACTCAAGTCACCGATACATTCTGGGTACTGTATTATATATTGGTTTATGTATTATTCCCAATAATGCCTTTCCCTTGCTTGTACATTCCATAACCACTATACAAGCTAGTATAGTGTGCATGAAACCGTTCCATATAAGGGAAATGTATCTTTCCATGAGCTTTACACCATTCACGATCCCTGGAGTGCCTGACCATACGGAGGCCAACAGAATGTAAGAGAATTGCATTTAACCATCTCTTCAGCCAAGGGACACCGCAGTAACTATTTCGTATAGGCATGATATTGGACCTCCTCATGAAGGATTCTGCCTTCCTATTTTTGTATACCATTTCTCGTTCCTTATTGTGTTTTGATACCTATGGAGCTGGTATGTTTGTATCATTAGATTGTTTTCATTTATAGGAACTTTGATCTAATCTACTCTTGCTTCAATCTTGTCTGAAATCGTCGAATTCCACAAGACTTTAGTGGGAATTCATGAATTATGTTCTGGTGTTCTATTCAATACAGATTCCCTAAAGATACCTTTTTGGCATCTGGAGTTCTACCACTTCCCTCTTGGACCTAGAAAGAATCCCTGTCCTAAAGTGTCAGCTGACTGGTTGATAGTCTAAAGCATTCTGGTTGCTCTCATGTCTTCCTCTTTTTTTTTTTTGTTTGGCTTCTCTCTTGATACTCATTATAGATTAACTTCTCTGCTTCTTGTACCTTTCGTATTACGTTCCTGTTCTGACAGATCGTAAGTGTGGCAATGGCCTTTGCCAGGTTGAAAGGTGACGAATGTGTCAGCAATAAACGATGTTCTTATTTGTCTATATTGCGAGCTTATTTGTCAGTAATGTGAGCTTATTTTCCTATTCTCCTGCACTTATTTTCCCCTCTTATTTTCCCTCCTGCTTTAGATTTTTCATTCACTTCCTCATCATGTATTTTTTCCCTATGAGTTCGTCTCATGCATATATAGTCCTTTGTGTTCATCGTCCATTGTACGACAACCCTTATAGATGGTGAGGAACTCCAACACTAGAAAGTCATGTCTCCATCACTTGTCTTGATTTTTCTCCTCTCGACACGATGCCTACATCAAAAGGACCCCAGACTGAAGTGTCTGTTTGTCATGGATGAAGACTCGTCCTCCTCCTCCTCTTTCCTCATCCTCCTCCTCCTCTTCCTACTCCTCCTTCCCCCCTCCAACTCCTCCTCCTCCTCCTCCTCCTCCTCCTCCTCCTCCTCCTATTCCTCCTCCCCCCTCCAACTCCTCTTCCTCCTCCTCCTCCTGCTTCAGCAAACCTTACTCAAGGATGCTCGGCTCAAGATCTTTCAGGATATTTTACCTACACGTAGGATTCCCCCTTTTTTTAGATATGGTTTTCCCATTTTCTATCTTGGGCCTACTTTTCAATACAAGTATTTTCATCATTATTACATTTTCTTCTCTCGGGAGGATTTTAGTTCATGGATTTTTTCTGTGTTGTGTTTCGGAGGGTTGTCTCCCCATGTTTTCCCCCTCTTGACGAACTTCTTGTGAGCATCCTCACGTACGGGGAGGGTTTAGCAGCCTCTCATATGGGTCTCACTCTGGGGGTTTTAATAGGCCACTCTTTGGGGACTTCTGGGGGCTAAAGTGCGGCCCGATCGTTATCTGGAGGACACACAAAGCTCTCGTAGGTGGCTTAGGAAAGCCACAGGGAGAATATCATCTACAGAGAGAGACGGGCATTAAGAGTGGATGCTATTTCATGTCGTGTCAGAATCGCTATCATTCATAGCAATACTGTCGAAAGCAGACGGTTTGCTGCGTCTATAGAGTGTCAGTCAGGAGGAATAATAAGGTCGAAACCTAATGTCTGATCGAATTTCAAAAAGGATTTGCAGGAAAACAAAAGATGGTCGTGACATCATTCAAAGGAACAAAGACTTACCATAAGGAGAAACAGTATATATCCTTTTGATTTTTCAGTGGGTTACTGTGGGTTTGGGAAAAGTTAAGTGATCCAAAAGAATGCGCGGAATATGTTGTAATATATGTAATAGATTAGGGAGTCTGCTAAGTACACAATCTAATAACTAACTTTTACAAGCCCGTTAATGACTACATTCACGCACAACTTATCAATATCTCCTTATTCGTACATCTAAGTGTAGGTAACAATTAGTTATAAGCCCTGTGTGGCTGCTTCATCAAAGCAATGTCTGTGTCCTCTCTCTGAAGATCCCAACAGTTGACTATCTTACCTAGTCAATCACTGCTCTAAAGTCTACAGTAAAACACCATTTCATAAAGTAACGCCAGACTCGATCTCTTTGAGCAGACGTGGTTTGTTGAGTGTCTCTCCTCGATGTAAGAAGTGAGAGAGACCGATCATCCGTCTTATCACACTCGCCTAAGCTGGTAGCATATCCAAGGGCTTTGTTGTGCGTA
The DNA here is from genome assembly GCF_036320965.1 of Panulirus ornatus. NCBI lineage: Eukaryota > Metazoa > Arthropoda > Malacostraca > Decapoda > Palinuridae > Panulirus > Panulirus ornatus. Next base: position 19,978,431 of record NC_092275.1, read on the forward strand.
CGCCTCACTGGTATCCTCTTGATGAACTTTTGTTTCTGCAGTCAGGCTCTCTCGGGTTTATAGGTTACAGTATCATTAAGATTCGATTTTGGAGTCCGTAGTCGTCATTCTGTTTTGTTTCACTCAATACAGGAGTGATTTCTTACTTAATTTGATAGAATTTAAGCTTTTTCAGGATGTGTTAGATATGCTATTAATCAGGGGAATAAGACGAAGGGGCTGCCTGTTGGCTTAGGCCAGACCATCCTGACCCCTTTGAAGACGGCAGCAGAAATAGATTTGTTTAGAATGGCGGGAAATGACATGGTAACAGACTTCATGTGCCTCACGCAGGGACTTCCGAGTACTCTCCCAGCTCCAGGTCGTGAAGGGCTGTGACCCAGATGGTATACCTCCTCGAGTCTTAAAGGAGTGTGCCTCTGAGCGAACCCCTGTCGTTGCTCGTCCATTTCCACCTTCGTCTGGAAAATTCAGACTTTTCCTTCCCCTTAGAAGCATGCCTTGGTGCCACCCATCCCTAAGAAAGGAGACCGTCGCTAACCCCTTTCATTGTAGCCTGATTGCTCACACCTCAACTATGTCCAAGTACCTCATAAATCCTTAATTGTCGCTTTCTTAAACACTTAGGCTCCCATTCCTTTATATATGTTCACTAGCATTGTTGATCCTCTCTACTAAATGACTCACTTCTAGGATGAGGCTTGAGTCTTTACTTTCTAGACTCTCTCTATTCACGTTTCAGCCTCCCTTTGTTCCCTTATGCATACTCTCCACTCTGGACAGGTTTGCTGTTCATTAGAGAGTAGACGGATGAGTATTTCTACGCTGAAACAGAATGTAAGAGTAGAGAAACTCACTGTATTTTCCAAAAAAGGTTTTCGTTGATGAGGCAGAAAACAGAAAAACTTTCACTCTTGAGAAAAGAGACGAAAATGTCTCACCACTGAGACGAGCGCTGATAACAGATCATCCCCTTCGGCACATTGAGACAAGAAGACTGTACCAGTGGAGCGAAGGGAAGCAATGGAAACATTCTAGTGGCGGAGTGCAGCGAAAATTTGTAACTCTTCTTAGCGAAACAGGGGAGGAGAACTGGAAAAAGAAAGGTATGAACTCCTTGGAAAGCAAGAATATTAGCCTCTCACGATGTAAAGTCGAGAGCCAAACATACAATGCCTCATTTGCACGCACATCTGATCTCCAGGTCTTATGTGTACTGACACCAGAGACGAACCATCTACAGACGAGGTCGTGGTTTGTCTTGGCCACCGAAGCAAATCTTACCTTTGAAGCGAAGAGAGAGACAAGAATGTCCCACCACTGCTTCAGTTTTAGCCAAGATACTATTGTAAGTGAAGAAAACTGAAAGTGAAAAGCCTCTTTGAGTCACTCTAATTGACGAATTTCCTTCCAGCGAAGCAGAGTGAAGCAAGAGAGGGTCTGCCAGCGAAGCAAGAAAGAGGAACCAGTGAGGCAGAGTGGAGCAAGGGAGTGGAACCAGTGAGGCAAAGGGAAGCAAGAGAGTGTTACCAGTGAAGGAGAGTGAAGCAAGGGAGTGTTGCCAGTGAAGGAGAATGAAGCAAGAGAGTTACCATTGAAGGAGAGTGAAGCAAGGGAGTGTTACTAGTGAAGCAGAGTGAAGCAGATGAACATTGCGAGTGAAACACATTGAAAACAGTGAAATCTCACCCTTGAAGCAAAGTAACGCAGAGGTATCACCAATACAGCACAATAAGGCAAGAAAATCTCACCCTTGTTAAACATTAAAGCATTTTTTATTTACCAGTGAAGCAAGTAGAATTTATTCAGTGACTCAGATTGTAACATGATTGCCACAAGGTTCGCCAAGATTTCCAAAGTGAAGCAGGAGAACGTTACAAAGAAAGTGTGTGAAAGAAGGACTTCTGTGTTATGAAAAAAGAATTTTGCACTCGAAGTGGGAAAGTCACTGAGTGAAACGAGAAAAAGTTTCTCAAGTTAGCGAGAAAGCCTTATGACTGAACAGGGCATTTGATATAATAAAAAAACTTATGCATATGTCTGTGTGTGTGTGTGTGTGTGTGTGTGTGTGTGTGTGTGTGTTTGTGTGTGTGTCGTTGTATTCAAGTATCCAGTCAAGACAGCAAAATATTGACATACAACTTGACATCAGGTCATTAAAGAAGATAGGAAAGATTTTGCACACGGAATCATTCCTTTATCATGCATATTCCACCACTATTTGCAATGCCAAACTCGTCGAACAGGGTGTGAGAGCCGAGGGAGTGTCATGTGGGACTCTCCCTTGTTGCCAGCGTGCATCATGCCTGTGAGTGGCTGACGAGAATATGGATTGACGTATTGTGTGAGGCCCCGGCTGAAGACGGCCGTTGACGTCGTGGTTTGCCGGAAGCCTTGGCCCAGAGAGGATGAGCAGGTCTTGGAGTGGACGGCCTGAGGGGGTTGACCGTGAGAGGGTGGAGATTCGCTCTCGGGGAGGGATAAGAAATCGGACGCGAAGGAGGAGAGGGGGAAGATGAAGCCATGGGTTGGGCCAGTGCTTGTGTGAGGTGGATGAGGACACGAAGAACGAAGCTATCGTATACAGAGGTACTTGGGGGTCCTGCCTGTGTCACCACGAAGTTTAGGAAAGTCTCTAGTAATGCCATGAAAGATGAATTATTCAAGGGTTAAGACCCCTGTTTTGTCTATGTCAGGATGATTCGTCTCGAATTCATTATAGGGCATGGAATTCAGCTCCTGAACTCGTACTTGCTCTATATGTTGTGTGTTTGTACAAAATGAATGCCCTTGTCAGGAAATGTTGATGCCATTACTTGGTTTTCTCTCTCCAATCTGGCACAGGCTGTGAATTCCTTAGTTGAAAGAGATTAAACGTATCAAATACATTGAGCAGAGTAGAAGAAACTATTCATTCACATGGTGGTCTCATTCGACACTTGATTTGTGCATAGAACACAGTCTATTGCTCATCTGTTCTAGAACCCAAGATGCTCAGCTAAGGCCTTGGGTCAGAAGCTGTTTTTTCTTTTTGAGTAAATTTGTTCTTATGAGATCGACTTGGTGTATGGTGTCTACTTCTCTATAAGAGGATCTGCAGTGTCCATCCCCGTACAAATTTGTGGCTGCATTGTATTGGTCTCGTTTCTGTAACCGTTCATGTTTGTTCATCCTGGTATCCGTTCATGATTCTGTCTGTCCATTCTGATATCTGTCCATAGTTTCATCTGTCTATCCTGTCATACGTCCATGACTGAATCTGTCTTATCCTGTCATCCATGTATGATTCCGTCTGTATACTTTGTCATCCGTCTGTAATACTTCCTGTCTCTTATGTCATCCGTCCAGGACCTCTTTCAGCGATCTCTATCAGCTGGCTTCTCCTCTCGTGTGTGGGTAAGGATATCCAGCGTCCTCTGGAACCACTGTCGGGTCCATTTAATCTCGGACAGTGATCATTTTCTTTATCTTTAGCAAGAATCCTAGTCGGCAAAACAACTAGAAAACGTGAATGATAGCAGTGTGGCCTTCCGCATTCAACTGACACTCACCACAGACCACAAGGATGCGATCCAATTTCCATGAGACACTCTGGAATAAAGTGACTGAGTTAATGGAAAGACGCGTGTCCTTGAAAACCTGTCGACTATGATGTGCAAGCAATACATTCCTCCCCCTCCTCTGCCATTAGCAACACTACGCCTGACATGGAGAACACTCGGCCGCTTGTAAAAAGTTCCTCTGAGACGAGAGCCAGAAACAACTGCACGTGAAGTCACCGTGAAAGACCTGGCTGGAAAAGTTACTCCGTTTCCAGGACTCGATGCGTATCATCTGAAGCTGGGCAAAATCTGCCTGACATACTCCCGGGAGTGAGTGCCTATATTGCGACAGCTACAAGAAAAGAATATCTGAAGAGATCAAAAGACCTTTTGAATATCCTTCAAGCTTTCGAGTCGGGTTTACTGCTTCAAATATACTGTTGACACTATAAGTTCAAGAACCTGATGTCTGTGGACAACATTATATGAATAGAAAAGGAATGTAGGAGTTATAACAGCAGTGAATATATATATATATATATATATATATATATATATATATATATATATATATATATATATATATATATATATATATATATATATATATATATATATGTATATATATATATTTATATATTCCTATGAGTCCATGGGGAAAATGAAACACTATTCTCATTAACATTACTCTCTACTCTAGGGGCTCCTGTAGCTTTAGGGCTGCGTTACAATCAGTAGCGGGGAAAGGATTAAATCCTATGGAGTAAGATATTCTTCCACCCCCGTACTATTTCCCAGACGCCGCAGGATGGGTGTTGGCACTGATATAAAATTGGGTTCGAAATGCCTTGTAAGTTATCTTTCTTTTTCTTACGTTGGAGGCTCCAGTCATGGACGAAAGTCATATATATTGCAAGCATTTGTAAAAGGCTCCACGGCTCGAAGGTGAAATTTCTCATGAGTTAGAAATCCCAGTAGATCGTTTGATAAGCTGCATAACTTGGTAAAATCCAAAATAGAATTAAAAGCACTATTTAATTCTTTCTTGAATAACTGGATAGCATCTGTATGAAGTAATCATTCTTAAATAATTGGCAAGCATCTGTATGAAGCATACACTCTGATACCCTCAGGTTAAGGCATCTTCACTTAAACCAGGGTTCGACTCCCGATGGACGTATGGATAGTGACGACAACGGAGACAGAGATCTCGTAAGAGTCTGTGACGCTAGACAGACGAAGGAAAAAAATGGACAGTGACCAAGAGAAAAAGAATGAAGTAAAAGACAAGCAAAAAGATTTTTTTTTTTGTGTGTGTGTGTGTCTCGCTAGAAATGACACGAGTATAAAAGACATGACACTAACTATGAACTGTGAGGCTTTTAAGTCGAAGTAGGATTTCTTCAGGACGAAATTGCTTGTGAGATAAATAGGAGAACAGGTAATTACATTACCGTATGAACCAAGACACTGGGCGAGTGAGGGAGAGAGAGAGCTCTCCAACGAGACGAGCGGATTAGCACATCAAAGACTAGATCACGGAATTCGAAAAAGCTGGACTTCTACAAGCAAAGGAGAGATGAAGCTGGAGGACTTTGTTGAAGAGAACGTGGAAAATCTCCAGCCATTCTTCTGGAATTCATTTGTGCAAGAGTGAGGGATTCATTTTAGGTATGCGATGCGACCATAAGGAGAATCGAGTCTGGTATGTGACAGAAGACGAAGTGTACCTGAAGTCAGAGGGGATAATGCCTAAAGTCGAGAGAAATCATAACATGTCTGACTCATTTACCTCATAGTAATAAGGACGAAATTAATGACTGACACAATATCATAACGCCCGTCGATTAGCTTTTCATATTGCGTGAACTCCTGCGCAGCTTAATGATGAGATATTAAGCCATTTAGAGCCATTTTAAGTGGAGTTTGGCTATTCTTGAAAGTCCCCCCCCCTAAGCACTGCCAGAATCACGCCTCTGGTCTGGCTTTTGACAACTGCTGTAAAATGACTCAAGCGGCATGACTGCGAGGCAGGACACGTCACTCACATGGGCTCGCAACGGAATATGCCGTCAAGCGTCGAGGACACAGAACATTCTATAGACAGACTTACTGAGGATCCTGAGGAAGAGCATGATGAAGAGTGTGTGTGTGTGAGGGAAGATGCTCCCTGCTGTATCCTCATCCTGTTCCCTCCAGAAGCAAACTTGAATGTCTCCTCCGTTGCATCCATGATCGTACTCACCTTTCCCCACATACTTAATTTGCAGCTGAAGAATCCAGAACAATTTTATACTTGTACGGAGAAGAGATTCGTCACAGGTTGGGTGAATCTTATATCAAGTTCAGTATATTATCTCTTAGATAGTCTGTCAATAGATAACAGCGTGACTATACTTTGTGTTCCTATTATTCTTATCTTGCAGCTGAGGTTATAAATCCAGAAGAATGTAACCCATGTTAGAGAGTTTGATCAAAGGTGAGGTTAGGCTTTATATCATATTCTGTACGTCATCTCCAGCTAGTCTACAAAAGAATATAGTTTTAACATATCTAGGTACATTGTGCATGTTTTCCTTGTGTATAACTACAGCAAACAATTGGTTTCAAATGATTTGATAATTTTGACTGACGAAAGTCTGCCAGATTACATTGCATTGTTAGTTCTAACAGTTCTATAAAGCTTATGTAAACACGTTTTCCAAATTCTGTTTTGGTATCACACTTTGATAATTGAACTCCAGATAAAACACGAGAATATGATTGATACGCCACTGGAAACACTTTTTCATATAGTTCCTGCATGTCATAATGTAGTTTGCAAATCATAATCACCTTATCTTTGGAAAAAAAATAAGAGTATTATATGAGAACACGTACACGCTGTTGCAAACATGAGGAACAAATCCAAATAGTACGGGTCATTATTTTCCTTTCTTTCTCTCTTTTACGTGCTCGCCTTCGTAGGCTCAGCGAGGTAGCATCAGAATATGAGCCATCGATTTAAAAAAAAAATCTCTCGTCCGGCTGCTTATGCGCCTGCTTTTTTTGGGAAGTACCAGCACAGGAGGGGAACTTTTCCAGTCCCTTGTTCCTACCCCCACGTACTCGCCTTCTACGATACGCAGGAGATACATGGGTCGTTGTATTTCTTCCCCCATCGCCAGAAATGTACCCGATTCTTCTTGGGAATCGTCCATCAAACTTTCCTGACCCAGACACGGAAAAATAAGCCACGTTCCTGCTGCAGTGGGCTAAGACAGTCGGTGTGAATGCTTCGGGCTCAATGCCAGACGCTGGGAAGAATTTCCTCTCCCTCTTTGCTCGACTGCTGCATAAAAGGCAAAGGTGATCCTGGGGGAAGCGTAAGATGTGGGTGTGAGTGTGAGTACCTTGTGAGGGGGTAATATGAAAGACTACGTGGGAAGAGGTACTGATATTTGGATGAAGAATGGAAGACACAGATATAAAGTATTTCAGATGGAAAGGAGTGACCTGAAAAAGACGGTGGTGAAATTATGGAAAGTTTGGAGATTCACGAGGTGTCTGAAAAGTTCGAACTCTTAGATAGAATTCAATATTTACCTGTAGTTTAATTAATGTCCAGATTGCTTGTCATGGCTTTTCGTGCATCTGCTCTTGAGTATAATGTATTCATGGGTATCTCTATGCAAATGTATGACATGTAGGTTGGACATTTGTCGAGTTGTGAGTTGTGGTTGTGAGCTCGGACTTATGAAATCCCTGGAGTGAAGACTGGGCAACAGCCAGGTGATGTAAGAGGTTGGTGGAGATGGTAGAGGTAATGTGGAGATTGTGTAAACTGGCGGAGGAAATTTGACTGATCGATATTGAATGTTCGGGGGGACTGGTGGAGAGTGTGGGAGATAGACGGGGGTTGTGGGAGTTTAACAGGGACTTTAGGGGACTGTAAAAAATCGGGGAATGAACACGGTCTGAAACGATGAAATTACTAAAAGTTATACAGACACAGGATCAGACGCCACGACGGTGGGATTGAGAAGCGAAGGGACTGAGGAATCAAATCAAAGATCAGTGATACGTGTCAGCAAATGGTAGAGGAAATCAGAGAACTAATAAATGATATCATAAGGGTAATGACATCGGCATGAAAGCGGAAGGATAGGAGTGGAAGCTGATTCAGGAGGGATATAAGCAAAAGAAAGAAGGCGAAGCGAATGAAAAGTATCTGAGGAAAAGGAATAGACGGGTCATCTCTCGATGTCCATTGGAACAGATCGACAAAAGGAAATGCCCATAATAGAGAGATCAGATGACCGGGAGCAGGAGAAAATTCTGGGACTGTTGAATGTGGAAAAGAAGTATATATTGACTGATGAAGTGGAACTAGGGATCTGAGGACGTTGAGAGAGAACCAGAAGGGGGAAATCATTAAGCTGGAGAGAGAGAGAGAGAGAGAGAGAGAGAGAGAGAGAGAGAGAGAGAGAGAGAGAGCTATAACTTTCCTCAGAGCGTTCCTTTTCGTGTCGAAATATTGGCGTTATGATATGAAATCTTAGGGGGGAAAATCGTACCCACAGTTAAATAATTTTTTTTCTCTCTCTCAATTGTAAGTTATCGATTTTATGGGGAAGTTGTGAGGAGCTTACTCCAGTGACTCTGCTCGGTCTCTTCCCTTTTAGGAGGAGAAGGAAAGGGATGACGAGGATGACAACCAACCAGTGCTCGAAATTCATGACGGAGAGAGAGAGAGAGAGAGAGAGAGAGAGAGAGAGAGAGAGAGAGAGAGAGAGAGAGAGAGAGAGAGAGAGAGAGACGTTGATTCCCTCACCTCCCCCAATACTTGAAAACTCACGATTGATCGAGAGAAAGACCCCATGGGAGCATGTGAGTTGAAGGCGCAGATAATCCATAATGCATTACAGAAACTTATGTAATACCCGATGAAGATATTGCATAATGTGTGCGATGGAAGAAAACGAAAATCGGGTTGGACCGAAGAAACTTGTTCTGCTTGGCGAGTTGGTGAACAGCGATGCCACGACAGGGCAACGAACGGAAGAGAAAGCATGATGGACGGGAGAGGAAGGGGGAAAATGGGTAGACAGGTGGAAATGGGACAGTAAAGGAAAGGGGAATATTGGGAGGAAGAAAAATGATACGATCTAAGGAGAAAGGGGAAAATGGATAGGCAGGTGGAAATGGGATAGCAAAGGAAAGGGGAATAAAGGGACGAAGAAAAAGATGAAATGATCTGGGGTCAAGTAAAGACGAAGGATGAATATTCACTTATCCAGTACACTCTATGAATACACGAATTGAGAATGATGGCAGAACATTCTTTCGACCAGTAAACTTGATGACAGATAAATGAAAATAAATATACTGTTTGAGATTATTCGCTGGACCAGTAAACTCAGTATTAAGTAAAGATAACGATAAAGATAAAAAAAAAAGAGATACGATAGGAGTAAGTTTCGACCAAACTCTCTCTCTCTCTCTCTCTCTCTCTCTCTCTCTCTCTCTCTCTCTCTCTCTCTCTCTCTCTCTCTCTCTCTCTCTCTCTCTCTCTCTCTCTCTCTCTCTCTCTCTCTCTCTCTCTCTCTCTCTCGGGAAAGCGGTCATATCCTCGTTTGTGCTGTCCAGATATGATGTAGATACCTGTATCCACTGGTAGAATGCTGTGCATAAACAACAGAATTCAGGCTTCCTGTAGTTAAGAAGAAGACGATTCAATTTTTTTTTCTCGTATTGATTTTATGGGATTATTTTCGGTGATAGAGAATCCTCTTTGCCAGGGATGGCCTCCATTTGAAAGAAATGTGAGGAGCTTCGCCTTGACAGAGTGTTTGACGAGGCTATTAGCCTCCCTTTTACCGACAGAAATAGACCAGTTAGGTGCCCAGTGCATAGGAAAATGGGAAGTGGAAGTTAGGGTAGCAAAGAACATAACAGGGTAGGTCAAAAGCAGGAGCAGGTAGGGAAGGAGGAAGGTAAAGGAACATGGTAGAGTAGGGCAGCTAGGAGTCACTCTCCATGTAGTGGAAATCTTGTTGTAGATTCAGACAGGGAGAGGAAATGGCAGTATAAGAGACAAGGGGGACTTGCTATCATCTCTACAGGTCGTATTATAACCTGGTACCTCTTTTACAGGTACGACACCAATAACGTATTTACTTCCATTGCCATTAACATACTACCTACCCTTCCATGCACCATAACAATAACCTTTACACCCCCATTAGTGTATCGCGAGGATAAAGTGGCGCCCCCTTCCTCTTTAGCTACCACCTTACTAACACCGTCCCTCCCTTGCAGATATGATGATGACCCTGATAATGGGCGGTGCGGTGGCGGAGAGGTTCATCGGGTCGGTGGTTGAAGAACACAAGTCCAAGTCCTCGGGTCCTCACCCACCGGGCGTCCAGACGGGCAACACCACCACCAGGGTCCCTCCAGGTAGACATGAAGGTGGGTGACCAGTCTGCCTAGTGGGCAGGGATGGCCACAACAGGTAGCCTGGTCCACAGGGGTACTGGCAGGTGAGGAGGTATATAGACGGGTATGGTAGAGATAATCTACAGGTCGAGTGTGCTCAAGGGGACCTACCTGGTATGCCAGTATGCCTAGTGACAGTATTGTACTCAAGGTGACCTAGTATGTCAGTATGCCTTGTGACAGCATTGTACTCAAGGTGACCTAGTATGCCAGTATGCCTAGTGACAGCATTGTACTCAAGGTGACCTAGTATGTCAGTATGCCTAGTGACAGCATTGTACTCAAGGTGACCTAGTATGTCAGTATGCCTTGTGACAGCATTGTACTCAAGGTGACCTAGTATGCCAGTATGCCTAGTGACAGCATTGTACTCAAGGTGACCTAGTATGTCAGTATGCCTAGTGACAGCATTGTACTCAAGGTGACCTAGTATGTCAGTATGCCTTGTGACAGCATTGTACTCAAGGTGACCTAGTATGCCAGTATGCCTAGTGACAGCATTGTACTCAAGGTGACCTAGTATGTCAGTATGCTTAGTGACAGCATTGTACTCAAGGTGACCTAGTATGTCAGTATGCCTAGTGACAGCATTGTACTCAAGGTGACCTAGTATGCCAGTATGCCTAGTGACAGCATTGTACTCAAGGTGACCTAGTATGTCAGTATGCCTAGTGACAGCATTGTACTCAAGGTGACCTAGTATGTCAGTATGCCTTGTGACAGCATTGTACTCAAGGTGACCTAGTATGTCAGTATGCCTAGTGACAGCATTGTGCTCAAGGTGACCTAGTATGTCAGTATGCTTAGTGACAGCATTGTACTCAAGGTGACCTAGTATGCCAGTATGCCTAGTGACAGCATTGTACTCAAGGTGACCTAGTATGTCAGTATGCCTAGTGACAGCATTGTACTCAAGGTGACCTAGTATGTCAGTATGCCTTGTGACAGCATTGTACTCAAGGTGACCTAGTATGTCAGTATGCCTAGTGACAGCATTGTGCTCAAGGTGACCTAGTATGTCAGTATGCTTAGTGACAGCATTGTACTCAAGGTGACCTAGTATGCCAGTATGCCTAGTGACAGCATTGTACTCAAGGTGACCTAGTATGTCAGTATGCCTTGTGACAGCATTGTACTCAAGGTGACCTAGTATGCCAGTATGCCTAGTGACAGCATTGTACTCAAGGTGACCTAGTATGCCAGTATGCCTTGTGACAGCATTGTACTCAAGGTAACCTAGTATGTCAGTATGCCTTGTGACAGCATTGTACTCAAGGTGACCTAGTATGCCAGTATGCCTTGTGACAGCATTGTACTCAAGGTGACCTAGTATGCCAGTATGCCTAGTGACAGCATTGTACTCAAGGTGACCTATTATGTCAGTATGCCTTGTGACAGCATTGTGCTCAAGGTGACCTAGTATGTCTGTGTGTCTACTGGAAGCATTCAACCTAACCCTCCACACTATATCATAAATTACATCCAGTAAATTCCTGTTTCAAATCAACACTTCACCCGATAGAAACAAACACTACGACCCCTCTGAACCCCAAACACCCGCTCAACGTTTTCTAACATAAAAAAATAACAACAGCAGCAACATTGTCAAAGACATCTACAACCAAAGAACCACGTACAAACGGCACTCATCCAAGAAACTAGACTTACAACCACTTCCGTTTTCTTTCCCTTCTACAAATACACAAGGATAAGATAAGACAGGCAACACAGACCAGGAGGAGGACTGATGACACTTGCTCACAATATCTTGCTCGTCGCACAAGACAATGCATAAACAACAAATACCCTTGCGAGATCTCATCTACAGAAATGATCTTAGGAAATACCAGCTACAACATTATTAACACCAGAGACACGACTTCCAGTCCAAGGAATTTTTTGTACGGATATTTCGACGCCTACGACTCATCCCGGCCCAACATTCATACCCAAGGTTCCCCAGAGGGAGACATCTCTCTCTCTCTCTCTCTCTCTCTCTCTCTCTCTCTCTCTCTCTCTCTCTCTCTCTCTCTCTCTCTCTCTCTCTCTCTCTCTCTCTCTCTCTCTCTCTCTCTCTCTCGAATAGTAATCACATAGGCATATACCTCCCCTTCCCACAAGTTCCTTCTATGGTGTTCTCGCAGCGCCAGGGAAACCAGCCACGTCCACCGAAAAGTGTGTGGTCATGTATGTTTGTCTCTTAAAGATAGTGGCAGGACAATTAAGGGGTCGGTGTTCATTGTCGAAGTGTCAATCTTGGTCAAGAGAGGCTTTGCAATATGAGCTGATGTTTATAGTGATGGGAGAAATGGCTAGAAACCAGATATATATGTATATATGGAAATTCAGAACCTTGCCCGGTGAAAAGGCGTTTCATTAATACATGTTTAGGGGTAATAATAAAGGAGGGGGCGGAGGGAGGGAGGTGGGGGAAAAGAGAGTCATATGTGCAAGCAAGAATATGTTCCAAAACTCGAGATTCCCTCCGCAGGCTACATAATTAGCTGACATAACTCGGTCCATTCAGCCGAGCGCGGAAGTGGGACGGGTTCTACACACATTCCACCAGCATTCCTCCTGTAGCGGGTATCGTCCACTTCCCCCCCAGAGCTAATTCCCCCACTTTGGAATTTCAGCCGATGAGAGGAAACTCCTGCGTTGTAATTGAGCCTCTCTGACACTTCCTTTTGCGACCGTCCGAGACCCCGGTTGTGACACAAAGCGATCACATCCCGCTGTATCCTGTCAACACCAACCTTGATGCATTTTGAACCTTTTTTCATTCATTGTGTGTACACACTGTTCATAGCGCTATTTTCAGTGATGTTTTCTGTTTTCTGGGTTTTTTTTTTTTTTCTTTCCTCTGATTCAACTGTCTTTTCTTGTACAATTTATTCATTCAGACTCAGTTGCACTTTCTGGATCTTATCTCTCTTGTAATTTGGAAAGTTTCACCTTCATGTAAGAGAAGAAACTTGTTTCAGAATCTGTGTGATGAACTCCCTGATAAGTTGCATTCACATCTGTTCACATGTGTTAGGATTCACATGGTTATCATGGTGGTTATATGATGATATTATCATGGTGGTTATATGATGATATTGTCATGGTGGTTATATGATGATATTATCATGGTGGTTATATGATGATATTATCATGGTGGTTATATGATGATATTATCATGGTGGTTATATGATGATATTGTCATGGTGGTTATATGATTATATTGATGATATTGTCATGGTGATTATATGATTATATTGATGATATTGTCATGGTGGCTATTAAAGTAATGTTTACTATATCGTCATTGTAGCTATGTCGTCATTTTGACTATATTTTGTCAAGGTGGCTATATATTCATCTTGCCTATATTGATTTTCCCACCTGTCACTGGTGTTTCTTAAGGCAAAGTGCTTTTTTCTCCATGTGGTATAGGCGGAGCGGCCACAGCCTACGCTCAACGCTCGGGGCATGTTTGACTCCAATGTTGCCAGTCTTGAGGTGTCCTGTCCAAACGCAGTGTCTCTCTCTCTCTCTCTCTCTCTCTCTCTCTCTCTCTCTCTCTCTCTCTCTCTCTCTCTCTCTCTCTCTCTCTCTCTCTCTCTCTCTCTCTCTCACAAGTCCGTAAAGTTCTTCCCCCTCCCTCCCTCCCTCTCCTGACCTTCCCCCCCTCCCTCTCCTGACCTTCCCCTCTCCCTCCCTCCCTCCCTTCCTCCCTCCCTCCTTCTCCTGACGACTCCAGACACCAATACCTTTCAAGGAGTACCTGCTCGCTGGTATGAATCCCACTTTCTACTGATCGGGTCTCCCTCCCCTCTCTCCACAGATGGGTCGTCATTGGACAGTTACGTCATCATTGTAGCTGTGGTCAGCACCGTCTTCCCGCTCATTTGCCTCATCCTCAGTCTCGTCATTGCCAGGTAGGCTACTCGCCAGCCAGAAATATGTCTCCGTAGTTATAATTCCTCTTCAGGTAAACTCATGAAAAGGCAATAAGTGCCTCTCTGATTGGTGTACTACTCGCCAGCTAGCAATATGTATCCATAGTTATAATTCCTCTTCAGGTAAACTCATGAAAAGGCAATAAGTACCTCTCTGATAAGTTTACTACTCGCCAGCCAGCAATATGTCTCCATAAATGTAATTCCTCTTCAGGTAAACTCATGAAAAGGTAGTGAGTACCTCTTATGGGTATACTCCTCCAGGCCCTGAGGGTCTTGAGATGTAGACTACTCAACAGGTCCAGTTCTGGGAAGGTAAACCACGTAGCTAAACTTATACACTGATGTACTGTACAAATCCACTTACTAAACTTCAAATCAGTGGTATGATCTTACTATATGTGCTAACTGTCTATAGATTTGAGTATGTCTTATATGTATGAATGATCAGATCTGAGATGTAGACTACTCAGCAGGTCCAGTTCTGGGAGGGTAAACCATCTAGGTAAACTTATACAGTGATGTACTGTACATATCCACTTAGTAAACTGTAAATCAGTGGTATGATCTTGCTATATGTGCTAATTGTCTATAGATTTGAATATTGCCTTTTATGTATGAATGATCAGATCATCTTGCTATATGTGCTAACCGTCTATAGATTTGAATATTGTCTTTTATGTATGAATGATCAGATCATCAGTGATAGAATGAGGTAGTTTAGGGGGTTTGATTCTACTTGCAAAAAGCGTACCTGTGTAAAAGAGGTTACATGAAATCAATCACATGGTTTAAGAATGATAGAAAGATATTTCTCTCTCTCTCTCTCTCTCTCTCTCTCTCTCTCTCTCTCTCTCTCTCTCTCTCTCTCTCTCTCTCTCTCTCTCTCTCTCTCTCTCTCTCTCTGTATATATATATATATATATATATATATATATATATATATATATTTTTTTTTTTTTTTTTTATACTTTGTCGCTGTCTCCCGCGTTTGCGAGGTAGCGCAAGGAAACAGACGAAAGAAATGGCCCAACCCCCCCCCCATACACATGTATATACATACGTCCACACACGCAAATATACATACCTACACAGCTTTCCATGGTTTACCCCAGACGCTTCACATGCCCTGCTTCAATCCACTGACAGCACGTCAACCCCGGTATACCACATCGCTCCAATTCACTCTATTCCTTGCCCTCCTTTCACCCTCCTGCATGTTCAGGCCCCGATCACACAAAATCTTTTTCACTCCATCTTTCCACCTCCAATTTGGTCTCCCTCTTCTCCTTGTTCCCTCCACCTCCGACACATATATCCTCTTGGTCAATCTTTCCTCACTCATCCTCTCCATGTGCCCAAACCACTTCAAAACACCCTCTTCTGCTCTCTCAACCATGCTCTTTTTATTTCCACACATCTCTCTTACCCTTACGTTACTCACTCGATCAAACCACCTCACACCACACATTGTCCTCAAACATCTCATTTCCAGCACATCCATCCTCCTGCGCACCACTCTATCCATAGCCCACGCCTCGCAACCATACAACACATATATATATATATATATATATTTTTTTTTTTTTTTTTTTTTTTTTTTTTTTTTTTTTTTTTATACTTTGTCGCTGTCTCCCGCGTTTGCGAGGTAGCGCAAGGAAACAGACGAAAGAAATGGCCCAACCCCCCCCCCCCATACACATGAACATACACTCGTCCACACACGCAAATATACATACCTACACAGCTTTCCATGGTTTACCCCAGACGCTTCACATGCCTTGCTTCAATCCACTGACAGCACGTCAACCCCTGTATACCACATGACTCCAATTCACTCTATTTCTTGCCCTCCTTTCACCCTCCTGCATGTTCAGGCCCCGATCACACAAAATCTTTTTCACTCCATCTTTCCACCTCCAATTTGGTCTCCCTCTTCTCCTCGTTCCCTCCACCTCCGACACATATATCCTCTTGGTCAATCTCTCCTCACTCATTCTCTCCATGTGCCCAAACCATTTCAAAACACCCTCTTCTGCTCTCTCAACCACGCTCTTTTTATTTCCACACATCTCTCTCACCATTACGTTACTTACTCGATCAAACCACCTCACACCACACATTGTCCTCAAACATCTCATTTCCAGCACATCCATCCTCCTGCGCACATCTCTATCCATAGCCCACGCCTCGCAACCATACAACATTGTTGGAACCACTATTCCCTCAAACATACCCATTTTTGCTTTCCGAGATAATGTTCTCGACTTCCACACATTTTTCAAGGCTCCCAAAATTTTCGCCCCCTCCCCCACCCTATGATCCACTTCCGCTTCCATGGTTCCATCCGCTGACAGATCCACTCCCAGATATCTAAAACACTTCACTTCCTCCAGTTTTTCTCCATTCAAACTCACCTCCCAATTGACTTGACCCTCACCCCTACTGTACCTAATAACCTTGCTCTTATTCACATTTACTCTCAACTTTCTTCTTCCACACACTTTACCAAACTCAGTCACCAGCTTCTGCAGTTTCTCACATGAATCAGCCACCAGCGCTGTATCATCAGCGAACAACAACTGACTCACTTCCCAAGCTCTCTCATCCCCAACAGACTTCATACTTGCCCCTCTTTCCAGGACTCTTGCATTTACCTCCCTTACAACCCCATCCATAAACAAATTAAACAACCATGGAGACATCACACATCCCTGCCGCAAACCTACATTCACTGAGAACCAATCACCTTCCCCTCTTCCTACACGTACACATATATATATATATATATATATATATATATATATATATATATATATATATATATATATATATATATATATATATATATATATATATATATATATATATATATATATATATATATATATATATATATATTCCTATGAATCCACGGGGGAAAATGAAACACGAAAAGTTCCCAAGTGCACTTTCGTGTAATAATCACATCATCAGGGGAAACACAAGAGAGAAATATAACAGTCAGTTGATATACATCGAAGAGACGAAGCTAGGACGCCATTTGGTAAACATGTGATATTTCTCTCTTGTGTCTCCCCTGATGATGTGATTATCACACGAAAGTGCACTTGGGAACTTTCCGTGTTTCATTTTCCCCCGTGGACTCATAGGAATATCTTGACAACGCGCAAAATTGTGATCCTTTCCAATATATATATATATATATATATATATATATATATATATATATATATATATATATATATATATATATATATATATATATATTCTCTTTTATGTGCACACTCCCATCAGGCATACGGCTCACCTTACTAACGCACTCGTTAATGGCCTATCATAAATGTCAAACCCTTGAGGTATGCATCAGTGAGCTAACTCGACACCACACTGATGACCTTAATTACCGCAGCCTCTTGAGGCCATTACCTAAAGTGACGAAAGCAAACTTACACTAAAGATGTTTCGAAGCTTCGACGCCATGTTGTTACGAAGCTTCGACGTCATGTTGTTACGAAGCTTCGACGTCATGTTGTTACGAAGCTTCGACGTCATGTTGTTACGAAGCTTCGACGCCATGTTGTTACGAAGCTTCGACGCCATGTTGTTACGAAGCTTCGACGTCATGTTGTTACGAAGCTTCGACGTCATGTTGTTACGAAGCTTCGACGCCATGTTGTTACGAAGCTTCGACGCCATGTTGTTACGAAGCTTCGACGCCATGTTGTTACGAAGCTTCAACGTCATGTTGTTACGAAGCTTCGACGTCATGTTGTTACGAAGCTTCGATGTCATGTTGTTACGAAGCTTCGACGTCATGTTGTTACGAAGCTTCGACGTCATGTTGTTACGAAGCTTCGACGTCATGTTGTTACGAAGCTTCGACGTCATGTTGTTACGAAGCTTCGACGTCATGTTGTTACGAAGCTTCGACGTCATGTTGTTATGAAGCTTCGACGTCATGTTGTTACGAAGCTTCGACGTCATGTTGTTACGAAGCTTCGACGCCATGTTGTTACGAAGCTTCGACGTCATGTTGTTACGAAGCTTCGACGTCATGTTGTTACGAAGCTTCGACGCCATGTTGTTACGAAGCTTCGACGTCATGTTGTTCGTTCTTGTTGCAATATACATACAAGAACCCAAGTGTCAATTCTGTAGTATGACGTGCCATCAGATCTATCATTTCAAGGTTAAAGTTCAAGAATATAGTCATGAAATCAGGTTTCCTGACAGCATACGAAAAATAATCCCATCTGATAACCTCTTCTTATCTCTCAATGTAATATTGATGACGCCGTGTTAAGTCTTATCTCGATACAGTTTCATGATATTACAGTACGATATTACAGTGACCACGTCATTCAAACGTAGCGAAGTCAATACAAATTGTGCATCCGTGAAGCATATAATTGCCTAGAGCACGTCCAGGATAAAACTGCTTTTGATCTTAAAGGATGAGGATGCTTGGGAGCTTTGGGAGCTTCTAATAACCATTTCCCTCGTGTTGGCCTGTCGTATGTGATATCCCCCACGGCAATCACGATGGAGAGAACCCCCCTAAGCTTTAAGGGAGTGGAGGGTGATTGGCGCTCCGGTGTGTGTATGGACGCAATGAGGTATATGCATTGTTGAGCCCACACGGGCGTACGAGCCTGTCTCCAGAGGACATGTGGACTCTGAACTCCCTCCAAACTCCCTCCACCTCCTGGATATCAGACTCTGAGACAAATCATTCGTAGTATATGACGTTTTGATTTCTATTTTGTTAATGTTTGTATTATAAATATTCATAAAAAGAGGGGAAGGGAAGAGGGAGCATTATTCCCTTATTAGAACTGGAATAAGGTCGACTGATTTAAACTTTTTATTTCAAGAGTACCAATACCTGATTTTCTAAAATGCTTGTCCCTGGAGACATGAAAGATGAAGAGGCGACAGAAGTCTGCGTTATTGGTGAGGTAATGTGATCTTCCATTCCCCCCCCCCATGTTACCTTATGAGATACGGGGACGGACTGACCCATGTACCCTGAAAATGGAGTGTGATTAAACTCTAATCGGAACGGGATTAGAAACCAGCAAAACTTTCGTTAGATTAAGACAAAACTTGCGTTGGATTAAGCTTGTTTTGGTGCCGACAACCCATTCCTTGATTAGCATTTGCATACATGGAGCCAGAACCTCTTGCTTTATGACTCGAATAGTTTTTGGACTTACGCCTTAAAATTCGAGGACGGAAGGAATATACCCTTTCCCCTGCGCATCAAAAATAAGATCCATAAACAATTTCCAATGTGTGTGAATCTTTAAGTGACATAGCGTAGCATGAGCGACAGACAAGTCTTATAGTTGGACGAATTCCTTTGAGCATCATAGAAGCCATGAGTATAAAGCGAAAGTAGTGTTGAATCCTAAGATGTCTTGTTCCACTCCCTCAGTTGCTTTCTAGCTCCAGTCTTACTCTCTCAAGACGGCATCTGGTTGTTCAGAGCTGTTGGCTATGGCGCGTAGCTTTAGTTACACACACCTTTGACCTTCTGGTTGTTATATTTAATAGCTTTCTTTACGCTTTCATGTATTCATTTATTAACTCGCTGAGCCTCTTTTACGCTGCCATCACTTTCGACACTTATCTCCCTAATAACCTCCCCTTTAAGTTCATTTACATTTTTTATCAGCCTTCTCGACACTGTATTATACTCTTTTTACGAGCCCGTTCGAATGGCCAAGCCTCCCCCTCCTCTTCTCTCTCTTCCTCTTTGCCCCTCGTCGTTCGTGTGACTCACCAACTGGGTCATCTCTATTCGTCTCACGAGCTCTTCTGTTCTTAGTTTTTGACATTTTGTAAACACGTATATCTTACGTTCTCACTCCTATTCTCCACCTTCGTATTAGCCCTTATAAGACTATTATCATATTTATTCATGTGTCCTAAATACTATAATTTCCGTCACTTTCTTGTTTTATATAAATTCTCTCTTTTGGGTTGCCTTACAGTCCCTATTTTCTCCTGTAGTGTGTGTGTGTGTGTGTGTGTGTGTGTGTGTGTGTGTGTGTGTGTGTATGCCTCTCTATTTCTGCCACTCCCTTTTACTACTGTTTCTGATGCTGGGCTCTCACCCTCGCCTCTCCCCACTCACCAGGACGACACCCCATCCCCTCCTTGCCGTAGTGTATCCCCTCCTCTCTCTCTCTCTCTCTCTCTCTCTCTCTCTCTCTCTCTCTCTCTCTCTCTCTCTCTCTCTCTCTCTCTCTCTCTCTCTCTCATCCCCACAACATCGCTCCACAATAACCCGTTCGTGTGTATTGTGTATTTTTTTTTCTTTTCCCCCCAAAATCTTTAATTCTGTATCTCCAGCGTTTGGTTGGGATGAGGAGGCTTCCCATTGTTTCCAGCCGCTAGTTTATATGTCCCACAGGACGAAATGGTTCTTCATCAGAACGCCCATCTGGCCCTTCAATCTCCCACGTTCTGCCATATATATATATATATATATATATATATATATATATATATATATATATATATATATATATATATATATATATATATATATATATTGAGCCTACATGAATACTTTGAGGAGCATCGGAACCAAGGCATCCAATATTTTCTACCTGGCCATTATCTGTGATGGCTCTGAATATTGAAAGCGCGAGGGAGATAATGTAACAGAAAAAAAAAAGGACCTTCGTACCATAATATTTGCTGGGCTGACCTCAATGGCTTCACGTTCTGTAGCTCAATCTACGTCTCGTCTTCTGACAAGTACATTTATAAAACCAGACTTGGAGGGGATTTCACAGTGGGGTATTCAAAGCCTATTCAAGTTCAATGCATCTAACACTCCCTTCCGTTCCCTATCGACTTCTGATCTATTTGGAAACCCCACATCACACAAATTGCTAAATCTGCCTTTAAGACAGTGAGAGGTCTATTCAGATTACCGAAAAATCTTCTCTTCTGAGCAGTTACCTCCATTATACAAAGGATTGATTCGTCCTTGTATGGATTACAATTGGAGAGGCTCTAGCTCTACATACATACTTAATGAAGGCGAATCTAAGGCAATTTGACTTATAAAAGCTACCAGTTTGACGGAACTTGAATCATTTGCCCTGTGCCACAGCGTTCGTTCTCTTTCCCTCCTCTATAGATATTGCTCTGGCTTCTGTTCCCAAGAAGTGGCCTCGTGTGTCACCCCGTCGTTCGCTAGACCACGAAACACTCCACAAGCCGCAGTGGTCACGTGATGACTGTGTGTTCCTTGGCAACAGTTGTTACTTGATGACTGTGTTCCTTGGCAACTTAAGTGTGAGCTTTGGAGCTAGTTGAAAACTTCATGTCTCTTTAACATCTACAAACTTCCTCATTTTTTTTTTCCAAGAGGCAGATTTTAGTGTCCCACTTATCCTAACATTGTTAGACTATTCTTTTTTTTTCCTTCCTTTGTCTTTTATTCCTATACCTTAATAGGACCCTCCGTGAGAACTTTTGTCCGTGGTCAAAGTCTTAGAAGATGAGAGGAATCGGAATGGATAAGACTTCAGTTGGCTTGACCCCAACATACGCCTTCACAGACGGCTACCAGAGGCACCACATGAGGATGTTAATACATACGCATGGGTTATTAAATGAGTTATTAAAGGAAATTGTTATGAGGCTATAATTATTAATCTTAATCAGCAATTTTTGGTATATTTCTGTCTCTTTGTGGAGAAGGAGAGAGAGGGCGCTGCAAAAGGTGTCTATCAGTTTATCTGGTGTTTCTTTGGGGTTCCTTAGTGTTGTGAAGGCTTCCACAGTTGGTGTTGCTGAATGATGTCGTGCACAGGGCAGCTGACTGATGAGGGAAGGCGCAGGGTGGTGACGTGAGGAGAGGTAGATGGGAGTGTGGACTTGGCGTTTAAGTTGAAGAATATGTGTGAGAGATGCTTGGGGAAAGAACGGTATAACATATATGTGGAATGTGTGGATCAGGAGGAAGCTGTGTTTAAGGCATTTTCTCAAAAGCATCATAGAACTGCCTCCAGATCCCGCAACTTCTGTCGTGTCTGGGTATATATCTCGAACAGCAAAGGAAGATGAGCCCTTAATTGAAAAACTTTCCAATAACTCTTCTCACTAAGATTCACCGTATCACTTCGTCCTATAGAAAAAAAAAGTTATTAATGTACGAAAGGCAAAGGTATGGATCAGTTGACTCGGCTAGGCTATTCAAACGAGACTGGCTAAGATGAGGCAATAATCTGGCGTTCTTGGGACCCAGAGATGTGTGTCCATACAACCGTATTGTGTTGGAAACACAAAACTATCACAGAATTGCTAATCAACAGATTCCTATTCTCTAACTTATTGATTAGATTCTCCTACCGTGCGTGAAGTAGTATATTGGGACAGTCTGACTGAAATATTGTAATTTTCGATTCCGTTGATCTCATATGCTTTAGCCACGAACAGAAGTTCCCATTGAGGGCCTATGGCAAATTGGAACTCTGGTTATCTTTTTTTCGTGCTCCTTCGTATATCAGAATAAGCCATGAGATATCTATTCTCAGAGGTGACCGAGTCAGTGAACATTCTCATTTTCTTTTTATATTTGGCTCATGTTTACAAATTCAGGTTTGATCTCACCTAATTATTGATAGCTGCTTTTAATTCCAACTACTAGTACTTGGCCTATGTCGTCATTTCATCCCGCCACAGTTGAAAGCAGTTGTATAGATACGTTTAAGAATAGAACTTGATAGATATTTCACTTAAAATCAAAGACAAACATCATTTGCGTCTCCTTAGTTAAAATGACAATTTGCAGGTTTTTCTCTTTGAATTCTTAGTATGCCTTTCTACCTTTACCACGATAACCTGTGAGTTTCTGATATCCTCCACTGTCAAAGACGGTTTCGAAGGGATCCAGTCCAGTGGTCTGTTTCTATTTGAATTCCCCTGTATTCCTGTGTCATTCCCGTGATTAAATCTAATGTAATTGGAAGGACAGAGAGGAAGGGAACCGGTGCCCCATGACGTTGTCATCTGCGGTCGTCATCTTAGTCGTAGTGCAAACATGATAGTGGAGTATAGAGAGCTACCCACCACTCCTCCGATGGTATCTGGGAGTTCTCCTTGGTCGCAGAACCTCTCACCACGATGCTCTGGTTCGAGGCTTCTGAACCCCATTTCCCAATTTAGTGTATCACAGAAATTGTTTCCTTATGTGTGGTTTCCAAGCTGATATCTCCTCTTCAAAATTTTGTGTCATACCTGCTCTTTTAACTTCTTTATTTGTAAGGTAATTAACATAAGCATTCCAAATATCATGTTGTCCAGTTGGTGTATTATGTGTGTGATATTGTCAATACTTGTGTGTTCATTGACATGCTGGTGTGTGACATTTTCCTGTATGAACCCTAAAAACTTGTACCTCCATGACTTTCTAACACCATGAGAATCCCAAATTCCCACAAGTCTATCTCTATATCATTGAAATCCTCCATTATGAAACAAGTGTGTGTGTGTGTGTGTGTGTGTGTGTGTGTGTGTGTGTGTGTGTGTATCTGTCTGTCTTTGAACAGAGACTGACCAACAGAGATGATATAGTTTATACACATGAAGAAACAATAGATATCTGGTCCAAGTGAAGACTGGGCTGCTGGAATCACTTGTATGAAGATACTGGTCATCCTGTAGGATTCTTAAGTTATTATTCTGGAAACAGAATAATAACTAATTGCAGACGACTGTTATTCATACCGTGAAGCTTATTGGCATCATTTGCTACGTACAATTTGTCTCCAGTGTTCCATGTATTCGTGGCTGGAGGCTATGAAGTCTATTATGCATTCAGATGTGTACTTAACTTTGAGTAATTGATTAATCTCGTCCTTGTGTCCCCTCCATTAATCTCCTCTCTCTCTCTCTCTCTCTCTCTCTCTCTCTCTCTCTCTCTCTCTCTCTCTCTCTCTCTCTCTCTCTCTCTCTCTCTCTCTCTCTCTCTCTCTCTCTCTCATCTACGTGCCCTTGCCCCCTCGTTGCACCGCAGGCGCCTGTGGGTCAAGTACCGGGGTGAGGGCTACCCGGGGAAGGTGGAGCGAGAGGACACTGCTCAGACTTCGCTCAAGAGCCGCGACGGTTCCAGGAAATCTTCCCGCGCCTCACGGGTGACCAAAGACCCCAATAGCCGCGACCAGCTCATACCGCAGGTGAGACGCCATCTTCCTCCTCCTCCTCCTCCTCCTCCTCCTCCTCCTTCAGGTATTCAGACCTTCCTAAAAGTAATTCTCTGGATGAGCTTCGCTTTGCCGTACTTTTAAGTTCTTGAGCATCGTTCGGTGTGTGTGTGAAATCTCTTTCTCCCTACCTCTGTCTTAAAAGTCGACGTGAGGAATATCCGGTAAGAATTATCTTTACTGAGAAGACTGTATCATCGTCATTTTCGGTGATTCATTTTTGTTTTTTTCGAATCGTTTGTTCTCATAAGGTGTTGGCTTCTGTTTCGTTCATATCTTTTTGTCGATTAGAATAGACTTTGTGTCGTGTATGATCTCTGCCATCTCCTGTCAGCCTTGATGTGCTTATGTTCTTCTGTCTCTTCTTCTTATTGTGGTCTAACCCTCCTATGGAAACAGGAGACGCTTCCATTAGTTTGGAGGACGAAGTTTTTTTTTTTACTTCAGTAAGAGGTTCTTCGCTTCCTCCAGCAAGGACAGTATGTTTCTCAGTAATGGTCGCAACATGGAGGTAGGTAATACGTTAGACTGCACATGCATCGCCCTCCCTATCCTTCTAGTCTCGTTTATCATATACAACGTAGAACCGTAGTAAACCAAATTACCTTCCATTGACAGCTAAAGATGATGGTTCTTTTTTATATTCGTTAGGATAATGTTGGTTTGATATTTCAATTTTCAGATTGGCTTATCTCACAAAACCCTTGGCCTAGACAAGTAGTTGTTGATGAATCATTGGGAAACAGGTATTACTGACCTTGAGGTATCATTTAAGAATTTTGCATTGATGACCACCTGGGTCCGTAGTGATAGAAACGGGATGTGACTGATACAAGGCTGCTAAAACGGTGGATAGTCTTGTATCTTAAGGTCAGTAGAAACATTTTGCGAAGAAGGAGCCAAAACTCACGAAAGAGAACCTGTTCAGACACAAACATTGTTGATGTAGACACATAATATGCATAGGCAAAGAGATGTGTAAGCTTGAGGCAGTAGAGATGAGTGACCTTGGTAGTTTACCAAAAATAGATGGGAGTGATTTACTCAAAGATTGGGCACTATGTACCATCTTGAGCGGCTCTTGCGCACTGTAAGTGCAATGCGTTCTACCAGCAGTTAGAAAACGTTGAACTTCATGCCCATTTTTTTTCCTCTCAAATCTAGCGCTATTCTTAAGCTTTCCTCTATTTCCTAATGAGCGATATCCGGTGGATAGATGATCACTGAGCCCTTAGAGATTTTTAAAGATGTAAAGTGTATCTTTTAAGCCAACGTCTCAGCCATATTCTCTACACTGTGGACGGTAAAAACGAAGTCAGAGACTTATAAAGAAATATAGAACTCTATAAAGACATGCTAGCGAGTAGTCCCATTGAAGTAGGTTCTGGAGTGAAGACAGGTCGTGAGTGCAGCCACAGAAACCTGCAGAGATCTGTACAGGTAAGTGTGCCTGCTTCTTAAGAGAATCCAAAAATGACAAATGATTTTCACTTGGAAAAAAAAAATGCCTTTGCAGTTGAATAGATATCAAAGCAGTGAGGTATTCATGTTTTTTTTCAAGTTATGATATATCATTTACGCTAATTATCACTTATTTACAGGTCATTCTCCAATATCCTATTCATTTTGCTTGATTCGTATGTCACTTAAGACCCCCCCAAAAAAATTATGAGGCCCGTAGTCAGTTCCAGATCAAAGAAAACCATGAGATGTGTTCAGTAATGAGAGATGAGTGACTTCCTTGCTTACTGACACCACCCACCAGAACGCTGCCTTACCCCCCACAGGACCAGACTGACACTGCGTCGATTTATCACAGCAAGTGTTCCCTTGTGCCGCCCCCACCCTCGCCTCAGGCAGGTGTATAACCCTTTGTTGACCTCGTGACCTCTTGACACCAGTTAGTCACCTTCCGCCAGTCTGTCTTGTTGGAGGCGTTCTCGGTGCTCTCTTTCTGCCCCTTTGCGGTAGTGTCTGGGGCTTTTCCCTGACGCGTCCTGGAGCAGATTGCACCTCCATGATTGTCCGGAGGAGGGAGAGGGGAAAGGCTGTTGTTATAGGGGAGACAGAAATGGGGTTAAAAATGAGAGGCAGACAGACAGAGACACACTGGTAGTGAGGGGATAAAGAGGCACCCAAAACGTCATCCAACTTGCGCCTGTCATCACTAAGACACGTTCTTTTCCACAGTCTTTCTTACACCTTTTTTTTTTCCTCTGTCTCTCTGTCTCTCACTGCAGCCACTTTAAACTTACCCAGCATCCTGTACAGGCAACACCTTTCCTCCTTCATCCTGGTGTCACACTCCTCCTCCTCATATGATTGTATAATACCAGTGTCTTCGCATGAATATAAACACGTATTCCCCTCCCGATCCACCTGTTCTGCCATTAATACTGTGTGTATCATACCATGGCATACCCCAGCGTGCATCATCCCCACCTAGTGTAACACTACGCCTCTTCATTATCCTGTGTGATTCTCTCTCATCTCATTAACCATGAGGTAAAAATCGCCTATGCTTCTCCTCTTTACTACTATATCCCGGTGGCCATAAAAGGAGATTTAGAGTTGATATGCTGAATGAGCTCTAAAGATGTACCATACTAAACATCATCCTCTCGTGCACCCATCACATACCCTCCTTGTAAATGTCTGTCCCCTCCGTGCCCCACTGCGAGTTCATTGAACTACCACAGGTATGAACTCGCCTTGAAACTATCGTCATCTCCCTCAAAAAATGTCCCCCTTTTCAGTACCTCTACATCTTCCTGAACACATGCGCTTCAACATTTTGTTTCATCACAGTTGTGAGAACCGTAATTACTTTTTGTCTTACAATGGGAGAGCATTATTCTTTACAGCCTCACATAACTCCTCAAAACTCAGGTCTTTCCTGATTGTTTTTGTCTGGCACTCAGACCGTTCCATTTATCGTACTTGGCCCACGTCTCTGTTGCTTACTTTGGGGTCAGTGTGTCGCGAAATTTGCCAGATGTCATGTCTGCAAGCAAAACACCAAAGTTTAAACTTGTTCTCTGTTCCTCCATAAAACTCTAATTCTGTTTGTCACTTTCGCTGTTTATTTTAGATGTAAGTAGCATATCAGAACCAATTTGGCTTAATGAAAGAATTTAAAGACTGTAAAGGAACTAAGTTTTTATTGATGAAATGATGGTAGGTATTTATATAGTGTACCCACTATATCTTTCAGTGATAGTATACTAAAATCTCAAGCAGTAGACTGTTTAGTATAACACATTAATAGATATATTCTTGTTACATAAGATTTTGAGATACGAAAAGATTAATTAATTTGTGGTTCAATGCCAAGTTAATCAGTCATTCTAATGCAGTTCATTAAACATTTTTAATGAAGGTCGGTCTGCGTCAAGGGTGTGTGAGGTAACTATGTTTATGGATGATGTGGTGAGGAAGGTAAAAGCCAGAGGACTTGGAGAGAGGGGGAGGGTCTACAGGAAATGGGAATGGTGCGGGGTACGGAAAGTGAAGCAGCTGCTGTTTGCAGATGACGCTGCTCTGGTGAGAAACTGCAGAAGCTGGTGTTTGAGTTTGGAAGAGTGTGTGAAAGATGAAGGTTGAGAGTTATCGTAAATAGATTAAGGTTACGAGGTTTAGCTGACAAAATAAAGAGGTTCGTTAGAGTTTAAGCTTGAATGGAGGAAATCGGAAAGAAGTGGAGTGTTTTAGATACCTGGAAGTACACACAGTAGTGAGTGGAACTACTAAATAAGTTGGTTTCACACGACTATTCTTCGAGGCTTTATGACATTAAACTACCTCAAAATTGAAAGTTTGGGTGATAGATTTATACAAAGAACAGACCATGAATTCGAACCACAGAAAAATTGAGAAAATAGTATCTTTTATGTTCAGACGTAGATATGAAAAGTAAATGTATTTTGATATGATGGCAAGGACCATAATCTGACCTATTCTAGGCGTAACCGAACAGCAAATTCCTCTGCAAGGATTGGCAGACAAGACGCGTTTTACCATTACCCAACATATTCCATCCTCCCTCTCCTAGGAACCCTGACTCCCATGTGTAGGTTAAAGTGTACTGAGATGCTTCGAAGCTCCCCCGACCTCCTCAACCTCTCCTCTCATCCAGACTCATATTTTCCCCAACATTTTGATTAGTGACTTCATGACATAACCCAGTCCCTCAC
This sequence comes from Panulirus ornatus, assembly GCF_036320965.1. NCBI lineage: Eukaryota > Metazoa > Arthropoda > Malacostraca > Decapoda > Palinuridae > Panulirus > Panulirus ornatus. Next base: position 20,006,819 of record NC_092275.1, read on the forward strand.
CAGTTCACGAGTAAAATCCCATATGTCTTCCTACATCCCTCGAGTCACGGAACTGAGTACGAAATGCTATATTCATTTTTTTCCATATATCTAAACTATATTATGCATCTTCTTTTTCTTTTTTTTTACCTGTTTAACGGAGAAGCATTTATCTAGAGTGTATTGTTGTCTATCGCTGTGTCTTGTGCCCGGACGTGTCACACTGCTGTCTCCTGTAATGTTCATTTCATTCAGAGTTCAGTTACGAAGAAGCTTTTTGGTTGATAGAGATTCCTCCCACACCAAACTCCTCTCTCTGAGTGGCAGTCTGGATTCTTCCAGTCAGAGACATTGCTCTCTCCCAGATCCAATCCATCGTCAGCTGATATAAACAATGGTTCGAACCGTATGAATCCCGGTTTTGAAAAGTGGATATAAGTCAACACCATTTTCTTTCGTCACCTCACTGAGCCGCCCCCTAATCAGGAGCAGGTCTTCGAGGGCAGAGCTGTCTCCGAAGCCCTCAAGCTTCCACCCTATTGAGGAGGACGGTGGTGGAGCGAGTGGCTCTTATCTAGAGCGTGCAGATAAACTTAAAGCGGATAGAACGTTGCGTTAGTCCGCCGTGTTGTCACGCAGCCTATGTATGACACAGCAGTGTGCACACCCAGGGTACGAATGATCCTTGCAGGACAAGGTTATGACTGACACTCTCCAACGCATTGTGAGAGACCAAAGCCTCTTAATGTAAGGTTAAGATCTGCTATAGAGCTAACGCCTTACCATCACTTCCTATCTGAAATTGGTATGTCACTGTAGATAGGGGTATTACTTGCATCCTCTATTTCATATTGGCCTTATTTTTGAACGTCACTGGTAACCCTCATTGGCTATGGTATGTAGGTCCCCTCTTTCCACGAAAGGGGTGACTTCTACCTTTTCTAAAGGAAAAAATGTAATCATGTCTGACCTTGTACTCTAAGGATCTGAGCTGTACAATAGGCGTCGTTCGTACCTGTACAATAAATCTCCCCTAAATACATCGATGATAAAAAAAAGAATTGTAATTATCTTTGTCATGTTACCCCTTTCCGTGTATTATGTTATTACTTTACGGATTTCCTCTTTTTATAATTACGTTAAGGTATGTGTTGTGTGCGCGTTGCCTGTTCTCACAGTTCAGTGGAATTGGTCTTTAGAACTCTTTTCTATATCTCTGAAATATGGATATAAGATCATGTCTTTGAACATAGCATGCATTATATACGTATCAGAGAAGGTTCATCCTTACGCCTCTGTGTGATTGCTGAGGCCAGAGAGGTCGTCGTAGAAGTTCTCAATCTCCATCAGAACGTTGTCTTCTCAGGACAGTATGATCACCTCCCCATCCGAAGGCCCAGTGGAGGAGGAGGGCGAGGAACCAGGTGGAGGAGATCATCGTAGGAGAAGTGGAGGAAGAGCCCACCGAGGTGGCGTCCAAGGTGTCCGTGTCGATGAAGAACCATAGCCTGGTGGTTGAGGTGGAGGGCGCCCCCAACCTCCCGGAGTCTCCCACCATCACCGAGGACAACAAGACGCACCACCTGACGGAGGTGAGACGTCAGGAAGGACCCGTTCAAAGACGAGTAGGTACTATATGTACCTGTCTATAGTCGAACGTAATTACTCTCTCTCTCTCTCTCTTCTCTCTCTCTCTCTCTCTCTCTCTCTCTCTCTCTCTCTCTCTCTCTCTCTCTCTCTCTCTCTCTCTCTCTTGATAGATAGATAGATAGATAAATATATAGATAGGTAGATAGATAGATAACGATGTGCCACTTAGTACTTAGAATTCGAACCCAGTGTTACTGCGCGGCAAGCCGATAAGCTAATTACGATGACCATGGGATATATATATATATATATATATATATATATATATATATATATATATATATATATATATATATATATATATATATATATATATATGAGAGAGAGAGAGTTCTCCATCTCTTTCTCTTTCCCTTCTCCATTGTATGACACCTTCCTCGTTTCCATATTTTGTTGCAATTAACTTCCTGAACCAGTCCTCTCCAATCCTGCGTCTCGCGACTTCCTTCCACAGCAAACACTGCTGACCTGTCTTCCACTTCTGCAGGCGCAGGTGGAACCCCGGGTGTCGACTATTGCAGGAGACATGCTCAAAACGCTACACCTGCCAGGAACTGGCGAAATCGGCAGTAAGTACCCTGAGCTTCGTCTACATTGCCAAAATATATATATATATATATATATATATATATATATATATATATATATATATATATATATATATATATATATATATATATATATATATATATATTCTCTCTTCATGGACATGGCTGATCTAGAGAGCTACTAGAAGCAACTGTTGGAAATATGAAACTATTTTTTTTTTTCTCTTATCTTGCAAATAGTTTGGCTGAATAAAAGTTTGGTAGAATTGCTCTTAGCCTGAAAGTCTGGACTAGGGATTTGGCTTCTAGGATAGCATATAGATGTATTTTGTCATATTTTTCCACATCATTTGGTAGAGGTATATTATTTCATCTTTTTTCACTCAGTTGACATTTATATTATCAAATTATAGTTATGCTTTTTTTTTAGTAGCTATTTTATATCCTCTTTAAAGAAAAAAAAAACTTAAGAGGGTATTTTAAATGGCCAATGGCTACTCGTAAATATAAATAGCCATAAATACTGAAAATGGGTTAAGGTCAGTACTGTACAAGACTACACTCTGGTACAATAAACTCTCGTTATCTCTCATGACGCTACAAGTTAGATATTAGAACGTTTGATCAAAGGGCGGGTGACCAGTCCTTCATATCTACAAGAGTGAGGCTTTGGGAGATTTTATCGTGGAGACCAGTCCTTCATTATCTACAAGAGTGAGGCTTTGGGAGATTTTATCGTGGTGACCAGTCCTTCATTATCTACAAGAGTGAGGCTTTGGGAGATTTTATCGTGGTGACCAGTCCTTCATTATCTACAAGAGTGAGGCATTGGGAGATTTTATCGTGGTGACCAGTCCTTCATTATCTACAAGAATGAGGCTTTGGGAGATTTTATCGTGGTGACCAGTCCTTCATTATCTACAAGAGTGAGCCTTTGGGAGATTTTATCGTGGTGACCAGTCCTTCATTATCTACAAGAATGAGGCTTTGGGAGATTTTATCGTGGTGACCAGTCCTTCATTATCTACAAGAATGAGGCTTTGGGAGATTTTATCGTGGTGACCAGTCCTTCATTATCTACAAGAGTGAGGCTTTGGGAGATTTTATCGTGGTGACCAGTCCTTCATATCTACAAGAGTGAGGCTTTGGGAGATTCTAGCGTCAGGTTTACAGAATCTATTGCATCAGCTCGTATGAAGTAAGACACTACGGAGTCTACACACCATAGCGTCATGATAATGGTTTACTCTCAAGGTCTTTAGTATCTAATCCTCTATAGTGTCAAACGAGAGCTTTTGTATGTCAGGTTGAAGCTGGCTGATGCTTCATCTCTGACATAGCCACAGGCGTTGGAAAATGTGCACCCCGGTGACACACAGGTTGATCAGGTTATTAATGAAAAATGTTAATTCTTTCCAGAAGTATTTTTCCAAGCGTCCAAAGTCCCTGTGAGTCATTTGCATACATATCAAAACGTTGTATGTAAATAGCTTTCGTCTTGTCAGAGCGTTTGATGTGCATCTGTTTCATAATGAGGGCAATGTAGCTGGTCATTTAAGATAATGTCTCTGTCTCCCCTTAGTGACTAATGAATGACTCTCAGAAAAGAAAAATGAAAGGATTTCTAAACAAAGAAAAGAGAAAAACAGTAAGAGAGATTACAGTGGATTTTGCCTCAGTGCATGAATTATAATTATGAATGACTCATTCACTATCATTCAGTTATTCATTGAGATCTTCTCTCGAAGTCATGGTGGGAAGCCAAAAGGAACTGGTCATAGGGAAATGAGTGATGGTTTCCCCCATTCATTTGTGAGTCTATTCAGGAACGTTGCTTTCGCATATGGCTCACAGGTGATAAATGATAGTTATCAGCCGATCAATTAGAAATCTAATTACCTCTCTGAAATACCACATCGAGCCAAGGGATCTGTATGATAGAGGTAAATAAACACTTTCCTTGGAGGAAAGAAGTGGTTATATATATATATATATATATATATATATATATATATATATATATATATATATATATATATATATATATATATATACACACACAAGTAATGGGATAGGAGTGCATGTAGTTGCTAAATTATCCTGATGTCCATTGTTATTGCTGATGGATGGGATTTAATTCTCTGATTTGAGGACTGGAGAAGGCATTTCCTTCACCTCAAAGATAACCATAACTGGGAAATATAGATACACGGGCTTGAAGAGTCTTAAATGGAACAGAAGTGTTTGAATAAGTACTACTCTGTGGAAAGCGGTATTTAAGATATTCCACTGCATTGAGAGAGGTGAGTTTAATTGTCTTCCATGGATATAGATGGAGCCTAATCCCACTGCATTTAGAAAAAGGGGGGCTTAATTGTCTCTCATGGATATAGATGGAGCCAACCCCACTGGATTTAGAGAGAGGAGAGCTTAACTGTCTCTTATGAATGTAGATTTGGAGCCTAATTCCTCTTAACCTCATAATCAGAAGATTAGATCCAACCCAGTAGCACTAATATGGTCCCAGAGTCCCTAAGACAGGTTATGAAGCTAAGCTGCATTTAGCTGCACTTGTTAATCTAAAATATAAAGCATCTCTGTTAAGCATAAGCGATTGTTGCTAGTTTATCTACTCATCTATGATTTTTTTTTTCTCCTCTTGCAAGATTGTTTCTGCCAGTAGTGTAATTTTTTTTTCTTATTATTACTGTACAGTGCATACTTTTTTATCATAATGCTACTCAATAATGTATACATATCTTAATCAAGTTTATTTTTTTGCAGTTGGCATGATTATCTTAAGGAACTTTGCATCACTTGAACATGTTTGACATATTATTATTATCTGCTTTTAGATGAAATTTTCATGGCAGCTATATTGTATTCTCCATTTTTTTTCCACGCATATATTTCAGTTAACTCCCTACTTCAGAAAGGAGTAATAACAGGTGAGACTGCACAGCTGCTCCTGTTGACCTCTGTAAGCTAGAGTGACCTGCAAGGCGAGGATCCCCTCCCCCTTTTTTTTTTTGACCGGCTCATTTCTCACATTTCCCTCTTCCGAACTCAACTGAGTTTCTCTTTCTTCTTTTAAGAACACTTACAAAAGAATACGTTTTGCCAAGGCTATTTCATCTATGTATTACATCTGTTAATGAGAAAACGTATTAGAAAAATAACATTGAGGAAATTTGATCTTTGAAAAGCACTTAGATACAGCCACGCTCTTCGTTCGTGAGTTACTCCTGTGAATGAGGGAGTTACACTGTTGTTGTGGATCTCGTCTTCTACAGGTCACTCTAGCTCTTAGCATCAAGAGTGAGGCCAGAGGTCGACCAGTAATCCCCAGATGTTGAAAGCTGTCTCTCTCCCGCAAGAAGTATCTTTTTTACAACGTATTTTACCTTGGATTTTTTACACCTTCATTGTCCTTATGTGCAAAAAAAAATTTTTTCACATCTCTTTGTGTAACCCACGCAGAGGCGGAGAGACTGAACCTTATCCTTCCATCTGTGATAGAGAATTTTTTGTAGATCACCGTGGAAGGCCTAATCATCGATTTTTTGCACAAAAAAAAAAAACTGCCAAGGAGACCCCGCCTCTTTGGTGTGAAATTTTGAGGCCTTCCGAAATGTTTTTTTTGCTCCTCTCCCTTTGTAGCATCGCCAATTCGTCCGCCTCCAACAGTATACACACCCTCCTTTGTATTCAGCACCGTTTTATCTCTTCAGTGGTATAATTCTCTCAGTGTGCTTAGCCTTTTTCTCTCTCTCTGATCGTTAGTTGGTTAAGAAGGTCGAGCGTCCCAGTAAGTGTGTGGAGTGTCCGTCGTCTGTCTTAGATACGTGGTCAGCTAGCTGATGTAGACCCTGCAGTTGATAAACGGTAGCTTTGATGGTCAGTGTGCTGGACGTGGGATGATCGGGGACGCACTGAGCTAAAAGAACCCACTTGAGTGATTCAGGCACCAGTTGAATATACTCCCTCGCTCCCTTTCTTACCTATAAATAAGTGATGTTTTGTCCACAAGGCTGAAGTCTTGGCTGCTCAGTGTTCTGGCTGAGTGTGTCCTCGATCATTAAAAGTATTTCATTGGGGACAATAGAGAATAAGTTAATAAATCAGTGTGGATAGAACGGCAGAACGAATTCCTCTCTTGGTGCAACGGCGGTTTCATTATGAACTATACCAAATCTTTTTTTTATGAGGAATGCAAAATGGAAATCTATTAAAGGCTTAGCGCCTCGCGTTTCCAAAATCTTTGTGCTGATCTTAAAACAGACTTGCGTAAAGGAAACCTCCAATAAATGCACTTGCAATGGGTGGCAAATGTATTACAGAGGGTATAACCAAGTAATAAGATGCGTCCATGACTCTAACTGTATCTCTTTTTAGTATCAATACCACACGGTAGATTGCAGTGCAAGAAGCCACACTTACTATCAATTTTCAAGCCCAAACGAACTCACTGTAACACTTTTTGATTATCATATGCACCTCTGTGTGTGTGTGTGTGTTTGAAAAATCAAGACTACACACTCCCTCCAAATCTCGTACCGACGTACGCGTTTATCTCTTCCTCCTCTGGAGAGACCAGCTGTTGTGGGGGATATGGTTAAGGATATAGCCGGTCCCAGCAGGTCACAGGAGGCCTAGCCATTGTCATCGCTCGCTCACCAACAGACTGAGTGATTCGGCTTCATCTTGCAGAGCAACATGCTGTTTATGCTGTACATGCTCGACAAATATGCTATTTCTAGATAAATTCGTAAAGAAAAGTTCTTGCCAGCAAATTTCAGATTTAGGAACGTAAAACATACCCTGTTCTACCCTCTTGAACTTTGCGTTGCGTACACATTTTTTGCAGGAAAAAAATGAGGAGTGAGTTTTTTTTGGAGATCACAATGGTTTATTGTATGGCGACATACATATACGTATATTTATATCTTGTTTCATCAACACGGCTCGATTATGTAGCGAGGTAGACAGGAAAACACCAAAAGCGTAAATTGCTGGTGCTTAGAGACACGCATTTTTATCAGTACACTGTTCTTCAAACGTGCCAGGATAAACCAGATTACCATCTACGAACCTTTATGACGCACGCCAGATCCCTTTTGTACATCCTAAAGTCTTAGACCGAGGGTGTTACATTCCCCAAACGATTGTGATTTGTTTGATTAGTATTATTATACGTTATCTATTGCCAAAACAAAGATCAGTTACGATTCCAGATACATAGTATTTGAAGCAGTATTGGACAAGGCTTCTAACACTCTATATGCCATCTCTTGACTGGAAAATAAGTGCAACAAATTAGAAGTTTATCGATCCAGATCATAATATAGCCACCCTTGGACGATATAAGACTCGAGTTAGAGATTATTTGGGTCGACCCAGAGCAGTGCACTATATATAGCTATTATATGACACCGTTTCATCGACCTATTGCAATGTACCGTTACGTCGACTTGGAGAAATACGCAATCATCCTCGAACAATCGACTGTCGTGTCGCTCCAGAATCATACCATGCATTATTCCGTCGACCCTCGACAACGTACGTACATACCTCTGGAATGTCGTCATTCGTAACGTATAATTAGTCCAGGTAGAACGAAACTTAGTGTCTGATTAGTAACTCCATTCTCTCTCCTGCCCAGTGTACCTTAAGCGTAGTAAGAGCGAGCGGGTGCGCCCGAGGAACACCACGGAGGAGAACGTGGGAGACACGGAGGCCAATTCGCTGGAGCAGGTCTCTCCTCGACCGCACCACCGACGCCTCTCCATGGGCCACCACCCGCGCTCTCACCACGCCACACCTCAACGCCTCACCGTCGAGCCGGAGAACGGCAACTTCGGCCTCTCCACCTCCGACCTCAGCCTGGACTCGAACAGCTCCTGCAACCCAAGTTACAAGTATGGCAACCAGGTGAGTAAGTCTGGCTAGGGTAAGGCAACCCAGTGAGTTAGAGGCGTGTGTGGGGGGCGGCAAGCCAGTTGAGAGGGTGTGGTTGAGGCGGGGCGACCAGTTGAGTAGGTGGAGGATGAAGAAATCAAGCGCAGGTGATTAAGGACAGGATAGTCAAGTGTGTTGTCGTAAGTACTCTCTTACGATATTCAAAGAATATGACGATATTGTAAGAATATCCTTCCATGGTTTGTAGCTTAGAAAATATCGAAATAAAGTCTGATATTCAACAGAAGCAGCCAGATTATGATGATATTTCCTAATCCAGGCATCATGTTACATTTAATCTTACAGGTTTTTTCAGGAATACATTTTTGCCCCGAATTTCTCTAAATGACCTCAGGTCAGTAGTGCCGAGGTTGTAGTGAAGGATTGTTGAAGGTGTTATGAAGATGGAGTTCGGTGGTGTCTCCCTCCTCTATGAACAAGAGGATGTGTGGAGGATAGCATAGAGCTCTCGAATGTTGGCGTTTCTAGATCATGAACCTCAGATTTATGCGTAGATGAAAATATAAAATGAGACAAATGTATATATATATATATATATATATATATATATATATATATATATATATATATATATATATATATATATATATATATATATTGGAAAGGATCACAATTTTGCGCGTGATCAAGATATTCCTATGAGTCCACGGGGAAAATGAAACGCGAAAAGTTCCCAAGTGCACTTTCGTGTAATAATCACATCATCAGGGGAGACACAAGAATGGAATATAACAGTCAGTTGATATACATCGAAGAGACGAAGCTAGGTCCTAGCTGGTGACTGAGTTTGGTAAAGTGTGTGGAAGAAGAAAGTTAAGAGTAAATGTGAATAAGAGCAAGGTTATTAGGTACAGTAGGGTTGAGGGTCAAGTCAATTGGGAGGTGAGTTTGAATGGAGAAAAACTGGAGGAAGTGAAGTGTTTTAGATATCTGGGAGTGGATCTGTCAGCGGATGGAACCATGGAAGCGGAAGTGGATCATAGGGTGGGGGAGGGGGCGAAAATTTTGGGAGCCTTGAAAAATGTGTGGAAGTCGAGAACATTATCTCGGAAAGCAAAAATGGGTATGTTTGAAGGAATAGTGGTTCCAACAATGTTGTATGGTTGCGAGGCGTGGGCTATGGATAGAGTTGTGCGCAGGAGGATGGATGTGCTGGAAATGAGATGTTTGAGGACAATGTGTGGTGTGAGGTGGTTTGATCGAGTAAGTAACGTAAGGGTAAGAGAGATGTGTGGAAATAAAAAGAGCGTGGTTGAGAGAGCAGAAGAGGGTGTTTTGAAATGGTTTGGGCACATGGAGAGAATGAGTGAGGAAAGATTGACCAAGAGGATATATGTGTCGGAGGTGGAGGGAACGAGGAGAAGAGGGAGACCAAATTGGAGGTGGAAAGATGGAGTGAAAAAGATTTTGTGTGATCGGGGCCTGAACATGCAGGAGGGTGAAAGGAGGGCAAGGAATAGAGTGAATTGGAGCGATGTGGTATACAGGGGTTGACGTGCTGTCAGTGGATTGAATCAAGGCATGTGAAGCGTCTGGGGTAAACCATGGAAAGCTGTGTAGGTATGTATATTTTGCGTGTGTGGACGTGTGTATGTACATGTGTATGGGGGGGGGTTGGGCCATTTCTTTCGTCTGTTTCCTAGCGCTACCTCGCAAACGCGGGAGACAGCGACAAAGTATAAAAAAAAAAAAAAAAAAAAAAAAAAAAATATATATATATATATATATATATATATATATATATACAGTGAGAGATGAACAGTGTGGTATAGCAAATAACTAAAATAACATTGGATGCTCAATGTACATGATTTGTATACCTGTGAGTTTGTGGTGATGCAATACGAAATTTATTGATTTATTCATGACTTGACCAGCGAGGCAGTGTTTCCTTCATGAACATATGTTGAGAACCTAGTTTTATAGAATTCTAGGCTGGGCAATTTATCATCTTCATAATGCTAGGCAGAGTATATGTTATGTAACTCTTATTAGAAACACAAGAATCTAAACATTTCTAAAGCATTTTGTGTACTATGGTGTCACCATCTTACAAAGATCCCTCCCAAATACTATGATTATTCAACATCAAAATACCTCATATAATGTCTTACAATACTGATATAACACCTCTGTTTCACTGGCTTTACATTAAATCCCTTAAAGGATGCGTCAAAGCTCGTAGCTCATGACCTAACCTAAAAATCGTACCTAAACCTAAATGTATGATAAACTAAACTTCTGAAGCGTCTCTCTCGCACTTCAGTGGCTTTCGCAGTCCAGAATAATACGGAGGGCCATAGCTATCCTCAGTGTTGGGTAGAGGTGATCTCGTGCCCCCGGACTGCATGATTTAGAACCTTATTGCATGCTCCAATAAACCCCAGGCAAGACAGTGCTACTAAACAATAAATACTGTATCATTGTTCATTAAATACCATACCACTAAATTAAGCCTTTAGGGCTGTATCTCTAACCAAATGATATTAACTAATTAAGTGACGATGAATCACCATGTAATACCTTATTACTAACCTAATCATATTGAGTCACTGATCAAACAATACCAAGCAACACTGTATCACTAACCAATGTCATACCGTATCACTAACCTATACGTATCACTAACCAAGCATCACTAACCAAGTAAGACCGCTTCACTAAACAAACCGATATACCGCACCACCGATCGAAGATCTATAAGTAAACCGAAGAGGGTAACTTAAACCAGAGAAGTAACTTGTAACTACTCCACCACTCACCACTCCATCACCAGCCAAGCCATATACTACACCACCAGTCCAAAACCAGACTGGTGCCACCACCACCATCCAAGCACCTCCGTACTACAGACCCATCAGCCCCGGACTACTCCTTCAGCTATACTACTGTCTCCTGCCCCAGCAGGTATCGTATGCTGGGGGTTACTATGGGTACCCGGTGAGTCAGGGCTACCCCGTGGCGGAGCGGCAGAGCAGACGGATGCACCTGGTGGTTCCCCGTGGCAGCGGCGGAGGCGAGGACACCCTGGGTATCCAGAGAGAGAAGGTGGACCGCAAGACTTCCCTGCCAAACTCCCTGGACGGTCAGCAGGCAGAGGCTGCTAAGCCCAGGTGAGACAGAGGGGGTTTGCAGGGAGGTAGAGGGACGAGACGAGGCGTTCAATTTACAAGGTGGTCATGAGTGGAGTGATGGCTCGTTGTGGGGTGTAATGAGGGAGGTGTGTGAGTAGAGATATGAGGTGTGGAGGAAGAGAAGGACGCATGTAGGGGAAGAAAATTGGAGATGGTGGTATGTATATGTGTATAGTGCTATTAGATACATTACTAAATATTTTATAGTACAGTTGAGGTTGAACTTCAGTAGTCTGTATGTTTCATGCGTCTTCAAGTACATGTACGTATGTGTGTCTGTGTGAACTGACAGATTCTAAGTTGTGATCGAGGCTCTTCGTATGTCACTCTGTTAATGAGGTTTCTCTTATACACCTGAGAGATACGCCAGTGGAACTTCGAAGTCAGGGTGTAATATATAGTGGATCCACCCTCATCCTAGACACACATCCTACATAGGAGATTAGTAAATGATAAATTGGCTGGTGTGTAAAGATTCTACTAATGTTTTTGATTATCCCTTTATACTACAGGAGCGTAGGGTTAAGTTACCTGGGAACAAAGTTTTATCATAATCTCTCTCGGACAAGTATGAGGAAATCTTGTACCTGTTCGTCCGATCTCCACACACACCACCCGCCCATTACCTCCATATGACCACAGTTGATCATTCCTACGTTGCATCCTCTCCATTTCGATTTGGCCTTCCAGTATTTTTTCAGTAGTGTAGTGGTAACCGACTCCTTCTCTCCTTTCGTCCCACATCATTACCAGACTCACCTTATTACCCCACGTTTTTTTGCACCTGCTGGAAATCTGTTTATCAGTGGCTCTCGTGTGGGTGTGGACGCCATTTCAGTGTCGATGATTGGTTTATATTCCATTCCTTGTTTACAAGCCTTGGATATTTGTAGGGTCACTTGCTCACCATGGGACTAAAAGGTACTATGTAAAGCCTCGTTCTAGACATAGATTGTCAGGAGAGTAAGTCTAAGAGATGCCTATAGGAGTATTTGATGTGGCTGGAGTGCACCAGATATATCGTGAGATGAGGATTAACTTAGGTTTGAGTTGCCTGTTGTTCAGAGCATCTGAGAGACATTTTAGATTACTCTGAGCGACAACTTACTCACACCTAAACTATTCTCGTCCTTCGAGGTATTTCCAGTACATATCTGTCATATTCACAGATGCTGAAAACCTTAACAAATGTAGAATTAAGAGAAAAGAGCAGATAGTAAACCTGTAGGTCATTATATGGCATTGAAAAGCAATGCATAGGTATTGGAGCTGCTTAAGGTATTTTGGGTATTTGCATTTAATCTGTAATATCAAATTGCGATTCACTGGATAGATGGGAGTACGGTGGGATATGAAACACAAGCAGAGGATCGGAATTCTATTCTGGACACGTTTAGTTGACGAAGACTGTCGGATCGAAAACCACGTCCAGCGTGAAACTGCCAACTCCAGCTTGTGTTTCCCTTCCCCTATCGTACTTCCTTGTGATGCTTTGATCAAGAAAGAGTTGGCCGGCTGTGAAATCAGAGAGGGTGTCTGAAAGATGATAGTTATTTTTACTTGTAATCTGAGAATTCTTGAGAGTGGATGAATGTATCAAACCCTCTGGGGGATTTTTCGAGATGTTGCATGTCACAAACAAATGTATATTCACGAACCTGTGTGTATATTTTTCGCCATCAGATTGCGACTTGGAGTCCCGTATCAGTTGCTGTTGAGCTTCTGGACGAGTTTAAAAGTTGATGGTCTCTCCAGAATTTTTCCCCTCTTCCTCAATATTTTTCCCCTCCCATTCCACACACACTCTTTCTCTCCTTCCCTCCCTCCCTCGCTTGTATCACTGTGATTCTGTATATAGCCTTATCCTTAGGAGACCCAGGTAATTATTATGGATATGAAGAGTATGTATATACAAGCCTAATTCCTCTGTTACGCAACACTCATGATCTGGACTTTCCTAGCCAAGTTGGTGATGGTGTTCCCACCTTGAGGTGCCCTCAGGACAGCCCAACCCAACACTTAGTGTTACATAGAGGCACCAGAGGGTCTGGTGAAGACGGCTACTCCAGGCTACACGTCAAGTGGGTAGCCATTGATTCTACTTAACCTGCCATCACTTTGGTTCTGTTCCCTTATAAATCTTCTGTTCATGTCCTACGGATTACTGATGTATGCTAAGTTCTGTAGAAACACCCCCCTGAGTTGCAGTAGGCAGTGTTTTTAGTAAGAGTGCCATAGACAATACAGTGTATATGGCCACTCTCTGAACCACCAACCCCCCCCTTTTTTTTTTTCTTCGGGGGGGAAATATGCCACTGATACCTCCTTGACACTTACAAGGGGGGCTTTATCTCAAGCATCTGTGCCTCAAGTGATTGATACGAAGTATTTGATGCAGTGAAATACTATTGATTTTTTTTTCCCCATTGGCATCCATTGATTCATAGGCCCTTTATGTAATAATCAGTAAATGGTAAGACCCTCTGAGCGGTCGTATTTTAAAGTAGCCAATTGCAAATGATGAAGGAAATTTTTGCATAGAGGTTTTGGCACTGGTCCCTTTTTTTTTCCCAATTATTGTTCGTTTGACGATCTTAAGTCTTTTTTTTTTCCAAATATTTTTTGGTATGTTCCCCGTGTCTTTACATTTTCTCGGGGCATTTTGTAGACGTTTTGTCAGTGAGATTTCACTGATTCTGATTATTTTCTCCCTTCGAGGAAGTTGGAAGTATATAATAGGGTTTTGACCACAAGCATAAGACCTGGACCTCCAGACCAAAATTCCTGGGGATACATGCACTGTTATATAGAGAGGGAGCCATTGTACCTAATCCCTTGAGAGGGTATCCTATGGCAAAGAGAAACTAGGATGAAAAGGCAAAAGAGTAAATTGGAAAGTAGATGAGAAATTGGGACAATAAAGCGGGTATATTTAGATATGAATTCACCCATTTGCTCAAAAATTGGCGGATTAATGACAGTGTCATACTTTGTATACTATAGCCATGCCTGGAGTATACTTTGTTGTATACTACAGCCATGCCTGGAGTATACTCTGTTGTATACTACAGCCATGCCTGGAGTATACTCTGTTGTATACTACAGCCATGCCTGGAGTATACTTTGTTGTATACTACAGCCATGCCTGGAGTATACTTTGTTGTATACTACAGCCATGCCTGGAGTATACTCTGTTGTATACTACAGCCATGCCTGGAGTATACTCTGTTGTATACTACAGCCATGCCTGGAGTATACTCTGTTGTATGCTACAGCCATGCCTGGAGTATACTCTGTTGTATACTACAGCCATGCCTGGAGTATACTTTGTTGTATACTACAGCCATGCCTGGAGTATACTCTGTTGTATACTACAGCCATGCCTGGAGTATACTCTGTTGTATGCTACAGCCATGCCTGGAGTATACTCTGTTGTATACTACAGCCATGCCTGGAGTATACTCTGTTGTATGCTACAGCCATGCCTGGAGTATACTCTGTTGTATACTACAGCCATGCCTGGAGTATACTTTGTTGTATACTACAGCCATGCCTGGAGTATACTCTGTTGTATACTACAGCCATGCCTGGAGTATACTCTGTTGTATACTACAGCCATGCCTGGAGTATACTCTGTTGTATACTACAGCCATACCTGGAGTATACTCTGTTGTATACTACAGCCATGCCTGGAGTATACTCTGTTGTATACTACAGCCATGCCTGGAGTATACTCTGTTGTATGCTACAGCCATGCCTGGAGTATACTCTGTTGTATACTACAGCCATACCAAGAGCCATGTCGTATATCAACCGTGTTGTAGGACTTCCAGGCTTCGTCGGCCGATCTCCAGTGTAGCACCTCTCTCTAGTCTGCACATCCAACAGATTGTTTGATTTTATTTCAATTTTTGCATATAATGACTTAATGAATTTGCTTTCCCCAATTGTATACTTGCAGCTTAATGACCACACACCATATGTATCCATATATAACAGCCTTTTGTGTTTTTGTAATGCTATGGCCAACTCATATTCAAAGTGGATCAGTGATACAGATTGATCATGTAAACATATCCTATTGCGAGACATCTCTACTTCCCATTTTACTCACCATTATAAACCTGATGCATTCTGTCTCAATCTCCATTTGTTATAGTACCCCTGTAGTTGTGAAGATCTGTAGTTCCCAATCTTCACCACTGCGTATATATACCTATATTTTTCGCAGTGATTTACCCCCTATATTTCTTCTACCACACACTTATTGTCTCTGAGACCCCCCCAAAGAAAGAAGGAATAATGCAGTTTTACTTATAACTACTGTAACTAATCGTGCTTTATGCTCTCCTTTCTCTAGATACCACCTCGTTCTCATGAGCCACATACCGAGTACTGCATGTGGTCTTTGAATTATCCTCAACACCTTATGAAGGTGTCAAAAACCCTTTCGGTTGGTGGATGCAACTTGTAGACGGCCTTAATGAATCCCGGCAACTGATATTCCTAAAGCCCCAAAGCAAAAACCCATGTACCTCCCTTTTTTGATTGGTTTATTAATTCCAAGTCAATTGCATTCTAGTCTGCCTCTTATTTTCAAAAGGTTGCTACAGTTGGTAGCTACCTCTGGTTATTGCTTAAGAAGTGATTTGCCGGTAGTTCACATCCTCTCTCACATAATGTGATGTGATGTGTCCATA
Organism: Panulirus ornatus; assembly: GCF_036320965.1. NCBI lineage: Eukaryota > Metazoa > Arthropoda > Malacostraca > Decapoda > Palinuridae > Panulirus > Panulirus ornatus. The sequence goes on from NC_092275.1 coordinate 20,022,809, forward strand.
CGAAGGGTAACATTACACCATATCACTTTCCCCAAATTTTAGAACCTGTTCTCCATGATTGAAATTGTGCTATCACGGCAAACCGAATCTTCTGTGCTCAAGACTTGAAGATACCAAATGTAAAGCCTAATGATTTCAGGTCAATGAGGCAATTGCTTATGGTATAATGTTTGTTTTATGACAGTGAATGCTCACCTTTGTGACCTCCTGAGTCCAAAGAGAATCTTTGAGTCGACTCAAAAGTGTTTCAACGGATGAACCAAACCATCCGACCGGGGTTCGAATCCTGAGATGGTTGGTCGGCCTTTCGATGGCTTATACTAGGAGTGTGCAATATACTTGGGTTGGATGTTGCATGTCCAGAGTACAGAATAGACCCTTGTAGAAGCAGCTATGGCTGTGCAGTGGAGTTCATGCCACTAAAATTGGATGATATGCTTTACAGAGTAGTGTCTTTTGGTGATGTGGGTTTGGCATTTTAGGCGGAGTTGAGGTTGATAACACCGGCTTGTAGCAGTAACTGGAAGGTTGATATCGTAGGTAGTCATCCTAAAGCGATGAAAAGACGAGTCTGAGGATAAAATGTGTTTAGGTTTCAACCTTTGGTCCGGTACAGAGGCCGGAGACAGCCTGAAGCTGCGCTCCGCGCAGAAGCAGGGATAAGGGGTTTCCTTTGGGGATAGAATCGAGAGGGTATATATATATATGAATAATCTTTTCCTCTTTTTTCTTTATATTATATGAAGACAGTTATGGTGGTCAAGGCTGCAACAGAATCCTATAAAAACAGAAAAATTTATTTACCTTTGTCTGTCAGAACTCAGGGGAATAACATACCATTCTCTTATTTCTTTGTTTTCAGTAGTCATGGCTTCCTGGGCTATTCCTGGTCACGAAAAGAACTCATCTCTCCAGTGAGGCTGATGAAGCCTTTTTTTTCTTGCGTGAAATTGCCTCTCCTCAACCTGGTATGCAGGATATCTTGTATTCCAAGGCAGCATCTACTTCGTCCAATCTGTGGCTTCCTGAGTTTCATATATATGTTCAGAAGTGTTGTCCACATTTGGATTTTCATGAGGACATGATCCATATTGATACTTTATACCGTGAGGAAGACATCCACCTCATGAACTTCTCCATCCTTGTACATTACTCGAGATAACAGGACATTTGAAGATCTATTGCAAAATTTGAGGATGTCTTTTTTTATGCCTTGTCAACGGTGCGTGTCTGAACACTTTCCTTCTTAGTGCTTTTGGTGTTATAATCTTGCCTGTCGTCAGCAGGATACACTTAATGTAAATCAATCCACATCTGAACAATGTATGTAGTTAAATCATCCATCAAGATTTATGTAGACTTGCGTGATGTATCGGTTAGCATTTCTCACCGTGAGGCATTCATGGGCCGCCAAGGGTCCAGTGCATAGGTTCGAATTCTGGTTGCGGCAGCTGGTCCACAGTCAACAGCTGTTCATCTTCCTCCCGGGATTAGTCGATGAATTGGATACCTGGCTTAGGCTGATGACACTGCCTTCATTTGGGCATTTAGTAGCCCGTGCCGTCTCAGCAAACATAGAAATGGAGTCATACTCCTGTCACCCGTCTTGAATACCATCCTCAAATATTTTCAGACTAGTTTGCTCTCACTCGAGTCTTCCAAATACTCCACACTTTCCACACTAAGAGATGCCAGAGAGAGAGAGAGAGAGAGAGAGAGAGAGAGAGAGAGAGAGAGAGAGAGAGAGAGAGAGAGGCTCTCACCCTATGTGGACACACATCAGCTTCATCAATATCTTCTTCAGGGCAAATTATATCATGCTTATAACATCGTCTACAAACCCCTCATGCCGTGATGAGTTTAGATATCATGATATGTCAAATCAGGTTATTCTCTTTTGGGTTCACCTCGTGAGTATCATTCAGCCTTGACTTTGCCTGGAAGTCGTGTGTTTTATGTGGGCATTTTGTACCAGAATGTTGCTCTCCTCTTGGTAATGGTCCAGAATGAATCTCTTTCAGAGCCACATTCCCTTCTAGTATGTTTCAGTTTCCTGTAATTTGGACTAGAGTATTTCTCTTGATAAGCAATTATTCCCCTTTAAGTACAGGTGTGTGCATGAAATTTGCATGCCCTTCGGGTTTTCTGAACATGGAATTCATTTGAGGAAAATGTTTACTTCCGAGGATGGAGTTGTTGATATTATTACCGGCATGAACACAGCGTTCCTTTGGGCAAACTTTGATAATTTTCATGAGTTCATTGGAGATTACGGTCCTTCCTCCATGATGATTTTGCACCTGCCAAAGTGTTTTCACCTCTTCATCAGGTACCTCACACCTTGTAGATGACCTCTCCCATCATCAGTTCATCGTGATGATCATCGTAGCCCCAATTCTTGTCCGTGATTTGTAGACAAACCCTAAAACGTATGAGTCGATATATCAGGGGGCGATATGATCTGCTGTTGACAAATCGTTCGTATTTTTCATTTGTCTTTGGCTTCGGTAAATGAGACTTTTTGTCTTCCCACCATTGTCCCATGGTCATCTTGCGTTCTTCACTGACGTGGAGAGTGGTACGTCAGCTTCCTCAAGACTTGCACAGCTGAGTGGAAATGCAATTAATCTTTAAACTGTGTCTTACTTTAGCCCCCTTTTCAGAGTCTGACTAAACAGTTTCAGAATGTATGTCCCGCCCTGGATTGTCAGATATTCTTCTTGACGCCTGAAAAGCCCTGAAACTTATTCCTCATTGACATTCATGCTGTATGCATTGAAGTTTAGTTTTTATAAGTGTTTAGTTAGGTTTTCTTTAGTCCCTGGCCTTTAGTCGGCCTGTTACGAGGATGAATACTTGGATATCCCTTCCTGCACAGCCATGTTAAGATAATACAACAGTCCTTTACTTAGAGATATCCAGATCTAAAGATGTGGCATGGATTCCTATAGTGGTCATGCTCATAAATGATGATATCCCAATTCCATCAATAAATATCTTGTAGAGAGCACATTTACTTTACAGATCTGTTACTACTATATTCTCATATTGCCTTAATATATCACATTGCCTTGAAACAGAGTCCCTTCATCTAGTTTTGATGATGATCACTGATTCTGATGATACATGTAATCAAACTTTCAGCCAATGTCCATCTTGAATACACGATAGGTGGCTGAAATTTCTTCTGCTAACTTCAGAAAGACGAATTGCAGTATAGGCCTTAAACTACACTGCCATGTCTCAGGTACACACACACACACACACACACACACACACACACAGCCAGCGACTCCATGTTTTGATACATGTCACAAAGTGTCCAATCTGTACTGCATGCCGTTTCATCCATCATCTCTAGCTAGTAGTACACCTCGCATGAGTCGTGATGTCAACTTTTCTATATCTTTCAGCAGCAGTTTGTCTCCGTCGAAGGCGTTGTCCCGCGGGGCGCTGAGCAAGCAGTACTCGCTGCCCGCAAGCGCCCGCAACACACGCTACATGCCCCGCCACAGACACTCCTTCCGACACGATCGCCCGCAGTACCAGCACCACGACTCCGCCTTCGACCATCCGCACGTCCGCACGCACTCCGCCTCGCTCCACGCCCCGCACGACCACCGGCCCCACGCCCCACGGGAACTCCACTCCCCACGCCACGAGAGCCCCCACCTGCCGAGGGAGCTGCACTCCCCGCGCATGGAGAGCCCACACCTGCCGAGGGAACTGCACTCCCCGCGGCTGGAGACCACGGTCGTGACCCCAATCATTGTCGACGAAGCGCAAGACCAACCTACGTAGGGACGGAGAGGGAGAGGCGTCCTCTACGTCATCTACGAAGTAGATGAGAACGTGGAAGATAGTCCGGAGGAACGTCCAGTGAGGTACCTTTTGGGGAGTAGATTAGATTACCGGGGAGAGGGTGCGCAGGAATATCGTGGCGAGGGTGTGGGAGGCTATCGCAGGGGAGGGGCTCTCGAATATCGCCAGGAGCCTGGTGACGAATATCGCGTCGAGGGCGCCTGCGAGTATCGCGGGGAAAGTGCGGATGAATATTATGGGGAGAGTGCGGACGAATATCATGGAGAGAGTGCAGAAGAATATCACGGGGAAAGTGCAGATGAATATTATGGGGAAAGTGCGAGTGAATACCAAGAAGAAAATCCCGACAAATATCCTGCGGTAAAGGAATATCCACAAGAATATCCCGGAGAATACGAGGGGAAATATCCCGTGGAATACGAGGGGAAGTATCCAGTGGAATATAAGGAGAAATATCCCGTGGAACACCAGGGGAAATACCCAGTGGAATTCGAAAGGAAATATTCCGCGGAACACGAAGAGAAATACCCAGTGGAATACGAGGGCAAATATCCAGTGGAATACGAGAGGAAATATTCCTTGGAACGCGAGGAGAAATATCCAGTGGAAGAAGAAGGGAAATATCCCGTGGAACACGAGGGCAAATATCCCGTGGACTTCGAAGAGAAATATCCCATAGAGCACGAAGGGAAATATCCAGTGGATTACCAGGCAAAATACCCAGTGGAATTTGAGGGGAAATATCCCGTGGAACATCCAGAGAAATATCCCGTGGAACACCTCGAGAAATATCCCGTGGAACACCCAGAGAAATATCCCGTGGAACACCTCGAGAAATATCCCGTGGAACGCAGTGGGAAATACCCTGTAGAACACCAGGGAGATTATCCGGGGAAATACCAAGTGCCATATCCCGAGGAATATATACAGGTGTATGAGGAAGAATATACTGAGGTATACCAGGAGGAATATACATCAGTCTACCAGGGTGCTTATCCGGAGCAATATCCGGCCAAGTATGAGGTCGGGTATGAGCCTGAGTATGTTGAAGTATACCCGGAGGAATATCCAAACTATATCGTGGAGTATGTGGAGGAATACCCAGAAGAATATCCGAAAGAGGGCACGGATGAAAAATGGATATTGGAGTATAAAGAGAAAGATTAAAAAAGATGATACGGGGCAAATGGAGAAATTGACGATTGGTTGAGTCAAGTGCATTTATTGACGTGTGGTCAAACATTCAAGGCCTTGGAAAGCCATTATGGACAATATGATATAAGGAAATGACGGTGTGAGTTTATGCATGGTGCCCATATATTGATTTACACGATTTGATTTTTTCTTTTTTTTTGGATCGTGAAGATATAGATATTGTTTTTGAATAAGTGTTGATCTATTTCAAGAAAGAGGACCTGAAGGAATTTAGTGATTAGTATTATATATATATATATACACATTGCCTTCTGTATTATTGTATCATTTGGTGGTAAATACAGTGTGATGGACACGATACATGGCTTTGCATACACATGTGTATGCTTGTGGAAATAACAGGGTGATGCCAGGAGTGGAGATGTGTTTCACAGTAAAAAAAAAAAAAGAACAGTGATTTACATGTAAAAAAAAAAACAGATGGGCTCTCTACTTTTGTTAATAGCCAAAAATGTAAGAACTGAAGAAGAGGTATATACATATATATATATATATATATATATATATATATATATATATATGTGTGTGTGTGTACCTTAGATGTGAGATATACTAGCATATTAAGATGTGAGGAAATTCAACTTTTTTTTTAAAGGAAAGGAACTTTGTGGATGGACCTTAGAAAACAACAGGAGTTGAAGACACTGACTATATCAGAAGATATGATTCGTCCCCCCTTTTTTTTCCTGGACTTCATCGTAAATCATTGTCGTGATGACTACGCAACGAGAGAGACAATGGGAAGAAAACGAGAGAGGGAGGCACTTGTCACGTCAAAGGTGAATATATCCTCCCAAAAAATGAATCCAAAGAAAAAATGGTGTGAGAGGTGTAATTTGTTGAGCATAAAGCAGATTCCGAGGTCAGAGTTACAGACCAATTGAAAGAGGAAAACGTCAATTCAACTTCGGTTGACCAATATCTGGATCAAGTGGTTAAGGCAGAAGAGTCTGAGACATTTCATCTATAGTTATTTTCTACGCGTTGGATGTGAGGAATAATTCGTATTTTCGAAATATGTGTCGATCCATCTACAGGAAATTCATCATCAAGTCTAGCCGAGAGGTTTATTGAAAATGAATGTAAATATATTCATGTATCATTTACTCATGGATTGACATAACTGTTTGTAAACAGTTGGAAAAGCTCTGAGGTGCAGTGAATGGTAAAAAGACAAATTACTTGGGGGTAAAAAAAAGTGGAAAATTACATTTGATTCAGTTTAAGCAGTGGGCTCTTGAGGTGCAGTGAATCGTAACAGACAAATTACTTGAACAAAAAAGTGTGGAAATTACATTTAATTCAGTTTCAGTAGTGAGGATTGTAGGAATGACTGATTACATAATAAGCTGTGAAGAGAGTGTCTTACATCAGACTCCCATCCCCAGAAAATGACAAAAAAAAGAAAATAATGTAATCCCTAAAATCCGTTTAGGATACGAGTGATTTCTGCTTGTTCAGAACGTCCCATCCGAGGTTGGTGAGATGGAACCCCTTCAGCTGAAAGCCCTGATCTTTGGAAAAAGAAATCCTTTTACGTCTTGGCGAAAAAAAAAAAGTTTGGGAAATGGAATGGAAAGTGCAGACGATGCAATGACGGGAAAGCACCTCACGTGAAGGGACTTATTATCAATGACAGTTTTTTTGAATGTATTGAATGAAAGGGGGAAAAAATGAGACTATTTCTAGTGTACTGTAAATGAAAGCGCATCCGCCAGATATGTGTAAAAAAAAGAAGAAAAACGTTTTTTTTCCAATCTTGTACGTTTGAGAACAAATCACAAGAGACTAGTTGAGAGGAAACCTTATATATGTACATTGTAATATATATATATATTTAGTTCTTTATTTTCGTTCATTTGGTGAATTTGCTTAGATATATTTCACAATAACTCTTCAGGGAAGATCCATTTAGACTAGCTGACAGCCGTAACCATTAGTGACGCTGTCGACAAGTTCAGTTCCTGCGGGTAAGCAGTGCGTCATCTTGCTTTATCACTCGACACCACACCCTTCCATCCCTCCCTCCTTCCCTCCATCCCTCCCTCCCTCCTTCCCTCTCAAGAAAAAAGTGTGAAAACTCCTTCGTCTTTTTTTTTTTCTAAGATAATTATATATAGATATATATCCACTGGTCGACAGGCGAGAAAACGGAGGTAATCTATGATGAACTAATGGTGGAGAAAGACTTGTGTATATATATCAAACGAACTGTGGAAGTGGGTGTTGGTCATGGAAAAAAATAGATTATATATATATATATATATATATATATATATATATATATATATATATATATATATATATATATATATATATATATATGTATATACTATGAAATCAGTGCGTCTTTTAGATTATATACATAAAGCATTGTACGAGTTGCATCACATATATACGTGTGTGTGTGTGTACCTCTTGTTCTCGAGATGAATAATGCTTCAATTTTCCTTCAGCTTCCATATGAAGAGTCAGTATCGTTGTGTTTATGTACACTCTCGCTGCGGTGTCGCCTTGTTCCGAGCTGCAGAATCGTTCACACTGACTCCCCTCAAAGATCGAGCTTATATACTGTGTGGGGTTTGGAGTTTTACCCCCCTCCCTTAACTGTCGCACTTTTCCCATACGTTTTGTTCCCTCCCCTCCCCTCTCTCTCTCTCTTTCTGGTCACCTCATCTCTCGTCTTTGTCTCTCTTTAACCTGCTCTCTCTCTCTCTCTCTCTCTCTCTCTCTCTCTCTCTCTCTCTCTCTCTCTCTCTCTCTCTCTCTCTCTCTCTCTCTCTCTCTCTCTCTCTCTCTCTCTTGCCTCGTATATTTCTTATTTCACGTTCCTCTTTTGTTTCGTGTTCCTTTTCGTTTCTCACGCCTCTTTTTTTCCTTACTTTGTCTCCTTTCTGAAATCTCTTGTATTTGTTATTTACATCATCTTGTAAGCTTTGATCTTACATGTCATCTCTTGCATTTATCTTATCTCATTACTTACTAATCTTTCCACTACGTACGTATATTATCTTTTACTTCTTGTTTATCTGTTCAGCCATACGTCTATCTACCGTGGGCATATAATCCAGTTTTCCTTGTCTTTCCATTTGCAATCCTAATCTATCGTGTCTTTCATCTCTTCTGCAATTCAATGCATCTCTCATCTCCTCTGCTCTTCATTTTTCGTACCCCTCACCACTTACATCCCATCTCTCTTTCACTCCTTCCCCTTCCCTTATACTCCTAGTGAGTCTTTCCTTACTAGCCTTGGTGACCGGCCGTTCGAACGCCGACTACATCCATCATCACCTCATCATTTCCTGACGAAGGCTACGTCACAGGGTAATACAAATCACCTCCTCACCCTCACATTTAACCGCTAATGTCTCCTAGACTTACTTACCTTTTGGCATCCTTCTCATTGCACTGTATACTGACCTTGCCTTAAGATAAAAAAAAAAAAAGGACCTTTCTCACACTGCCTTCCCCCCCAATCACCAGCAACGTTAATGAGTAAACCCCATGCGTCATCCACATATTTCATCCATATCAAATTACCTCAGGAGTCAGATACATCAATCACCCATCGCTTCAGCACCGCTAGCTTGCTCACTCAGCTGTCTTAAGGTCCAGCTCATGTTGAGAACTTAGACCCTTGCTTAGCCACAAAGCAAATCATCCTCTTCCACTCCTCCGCCAACTGACGAAACCACCCTGTCAGGCTGCGGTGGTAGAATGTTCCTCCCTCCGCGCGCCCGGCCCCCTCAACGTGAGGGTTCACTGGAAGAAAAAAGGAAGAAAAACAACGGAATTTCTACTCAAACGTTTTATTAAAAGAAAATCTTACGGTGTTCACTTGTAAGATATCTTGAATCACAGCGTGAAGGATGAGTAACTGTGCACGCCATGAACAATCTCGTGTTCTACGTCCAGGTATCTCTCAAGATTACTACTCCAAAGGCCATTCGTGGAACTCGAAGCAGAGACTGGGTCGTGGCGGTTCATTTCACTGCACATATCACGGAAGAACCAATTGAAAGAAACACTTGAAGAATATGTAAACCTAGTTAGTGATACAGATAATCTCCACATTGGTCCAGAGAGTTGATCTCGTCCTGATTGGTCGCCTGCTTGGACTTAGTCTGGCATCCACCAATCAAATATCATTATATCTCTGTCTCTGTCGTTTTCCCTCAGAGCCATCATAGGGAACCTTGGAGTAGAAATGAAAAAAACGCATGTTTATAATTTCTAGACGATATTTGCCCCATGTAGAGCGTAGGATTGATCCAAAAGCTTGGGTGGGTTGCATTCCCCTTTTCACGATAACAAGAGAGCATGGAGTCCTACATTGAGTTAACCGGCCACTCAGTTTCCACCACGGCTGGAGAATGATGTCTCCAAAATGAGAAGAAAAAAAAAGAGATAAGGAATCGAAGATCATAAACCACTTATTGGTTGATATACCCAATGAGATCTAGGTTTACTTTACCAGGAATCGAAGATCATAAACCACTTATTGGTTGATATACCCAATGAGATCTAGGTTTACTTTACCAGGAATCGAAGATCATAAACCACTTATTGGTTGATATACCCAATAAGATCTAGGTTTACTTTACCAGCCTGATACAATAACACGACCTTGGCCTCTCGAAATGCCGAAGAAGAAAAAAAAAGTGCAAAAAAATTAATCTTCAAGGAAATGGAACGTTACTAAGACAAAAAAGTGATCGATATCCTTGACTCCTCTTTGTACTTACTGACCATAAACTGGTTGTACACTCTGAGTTACCATCTACTTTAAGAAGAAAATAAAGTGATTGTATATATTACTGTGGCTCTACAATGTGTAATGTGAATGTTGTGAATGTGTTCATAATTCCTGCGTATGATGCCGTGAATGGCGCTGTTTCTGTACCTCTTTTTTTTCCCCCCCCCTTTCCCTCCCTCCCTCCCTCAATGCGTCATGAGACTATAGTGTTCCATCTCCTTTGATTTCCCCCTCCCTCGCGTTGACCACGAAGTACGAGGCAAGCGAGTCTAAAGAAGGACCCCATCTTGTCCAACGTGCGATCGAGGTGTTTTTGTTTTTATATGTAATGTTTTTTTTTTTTTTTTTTTTTTGCCGTCTTCCGTTTTTGAAAGAAATCCGCATTCATTCTAGTTGTCGTCTTAATGCTGGCAAAATGATAAAAAAAATGTATATGATAATTGAGGCTTCGCGCCTCTTTCTCTCTCTCTCTCCCACCCGCCCCCACCTTCTCTCTCTCTCTCTCTCTCTCTCTCTCTCTCTCTCTCTCTCTCTCTCTCTCTCTCTCTCTCTCTCTCTCTCCTGATCTCCTGATCTCCCTTGAGCTTCAGTGTGTCTTTTCAACATCTTAACATATTTCCAGACCGCCTTTATCATCTTTGACGCTCGCAATCCATCTTGAAGATCATGTCAGTGCGCCTGCGCGTAGCTTAGTAGTCTTTCCTACACACACACACACACACACACACACACACACACACACACACACACACACACACACACACACACACACACACACACACACACATATACACATACAGACGTGTGTGTGTGTATATATATATATATATATATATATATATATATATATATATATATATATATATATATATATATATATATATATATGTGTGTGTCTTTCCTACACACACACACACACACACACACACACACACACACACACACACACACACACACACATATACACATACAGACGTGTGTGTGTGTATATATATATATATATATATATATATATATATATATATATATATATATATATATATATATATATATATATATATCATTATTATTATTATTATTATATTTTGTCGCTCTCTCCCGCGTTAGCGAGGTAGCGCAAGGAAACAGACGAAAGAATGGCCCAACCCACCCACATACGCAAACGCCCACACACGCACATATGCATACCTATACACTTCATCATACATATACATACACAGACATATACATATATATACATGCACATATTCATACTTGCTGCCTCCAATTTCGTCGCCACCCCGCCACACATGAAATGGCACCCCCGTTTCATATATATATATATATATATATATATATATATATATATATATATATATATATATATATATATATATATATATATATGTATTCCTTATCTAACGGTATGTAATATAATCCCTCGCCTGCCATTCTATTCTAGGAATTACTCTCTTGATAAAGGATATAGATCATCAATAGAGTCTAAGATTTTGGTTTAAAGTCCATAATGTATAGATAACGTGATGTGATCATGTGGCTTAAATCCCCGTGATGGCTAAGTATACAGAGGCGCTGAAACAGAAAGCTGACTGCTCTCATGTCCTTTGTTGTATCTGAGGCGCAAAAACTCAAGATCGTCAGGAAACTTTCAAGTCTATTATATCTCCATGGTCCTAGTTTGCCAGAACCAATCAGAACAATAAGTTGTCGAGGTTTCAGGTCCTCAGAGTTTCTACATATTTTTACTGCCCTCAGGAGTTCTCACTACACAAGTGTTCTTTACTTAGTGTTACCCGTAGAACACTTATGGGACTTATAGCAGTCCGTTTGACAGCGTTTCACAGTTTTGGCAAAGTGTTTGGTACGGCAGACACACGATTCTATCAGGGATAAGCATATCTTGATAACGTATGTCCTTATCAAGTTGAAGCATTTCAGTATAGCACTACGACCATTTCTTATTATTTGAGAATAGAAGTAAGAAGTAGTTTTATTATTTTTGTAAAATTTTGAAACCTATGTTTATTTGGATGTTTGTATTAATCTGACTTTTATTTTAGCTCTTCTGTGGATCATCTGAGAAAATGGTCCATGGACATGTTGTAGCGCCAGCTAGACTTTACGCTCTCCTTAAATATGTGTGTCTGCCAAGGTGGAGTCATGTGTTTAGTCTCAATCCCGTTGCCAAACACCCTCTTCAAGGCGTATGATGTTACATCGTCAGTGCCACTTGCCACTTCCCTCAGACTGAGGTAGAGGGGTCCTCCTCCAGCTGGATATATTGCAGAAACCATCATGAAATGGTATCAGTTCACTCTCAGCGCCTGGCGTACCGTCCATAAGAACCCTTACAACTCAAATGTATGTCAGCCACAACCTGGTCAGCCACAGATACACTGGCGTACAAAATCTACAGGAGCCGGGTAGATGATAATAGGAAAAGGATAGCACCGAGGGAAGGAGTTCGAAAGACAACAGAGGACATCCCCTAATTAGAGAGGCCTTTACAGAGTGCAGGCAAGCCTTCGTTATGAGAGCTGTACGGTGGTTCAGCGTGACCGAAGCCGTCCTTCCTACCGTGGGTACAGACCAAGTGCTTTGGTTCATGGTCTGCTGTCTGTAAGGTTATCACAAGCAGCTAGATGCACTGAAGATATTCTGATCCTATAGAGTTCCGAAGGGCTTCTGGCAGCATAACAGACTCCCGTTCATTCACTCTGGAAGGCGAGAGAGCTGGAAGGGTGATCTTGGAGGCGGCGGTGACCCAAGTTCCAACTAGCCGAACAAGGAGGACTGTTTGTGTCCATCGGATCCTCTAAACGGAAGTTCAAGGACGTGAAATGTAGAGTTCATTGTGGTGTTATATTCCCTTAATCTCTCCTTAAGGAAAGATGGTGAAGAACCCTGGGTGGAGGCTAATCTATTTATCTATCTGTCTATCAATCTATACACATCTAGATTGTGTATATATATATATATATATATATATATATATATATATATATATATATATATATATATATATTTTTTTTTTTTTTTTTTTCATACTATTCGCCATTTCCCGCATTAGCGAGGTAGCGTTGAGAACAGAGGACTGGGCCTTTGAGGGAATATCCTCACCTGGCCCCCTTCTCTGTTCCCTCTTTTGGAAAATTATATATATATATATATATATATATATATATATATATATATATATATATATATATATATGACTAAATTTGTATCAGAGCTCTTATCACACATGCTGTACAAAGCTTTATCTCTTGTAGACAATATTTCTATCAAAACTATATCGTAGACAATGATATCACGATAAAGGCGGTTCGGAAATATGTGAAGATATGTTGTAGAAAATATACAGTATATTGATGTGATATAATCTATTATAGTCAAGTGATAATGGAGGTGGCTAAGTTAAGTTTTGTAACAGTATAGTAGCACTTGCTCGGCTGGCTATAGACTGGCGTGGAAACGATAGCCAACTATAGATGGTACGATAGCGAACCTTTACGATAGTGTACCATCATCTGCCCCCCCCATTTTCTACCTCTAGTATAATCCATGTTTGTACCACATCCTTGCCACCTTTGCATTTACTGTACATAAGAGATTTTTTCTATCGGTATCAATTCACTTGCGTAGAAGAGATGCAGATAAGGAAGGAAGGAGAAAAATAATATAGCTTTCTTACTCAACTTAACGGTGGACAAAGATAGATAAACGATTTCTTAATCAATTTGAATGATACTAAGAGACTACATGTAGCCACCGCAATGAGATCCTTTTTATACAGCAGAAAGAACAGGTGCTTCTGTCGCCTGTCGTGACTTTCCAAAAGGCCTGGAAACAACGTGCAAGCCAATAAGGGCTTCTCGTGCGCTTCGTCTCGCGAGACGCCTCAGCAAATGCTAGAAGAAAAAAAGTGACATAAACACAGTTTTGTATTCGTCCCCCTAAACTTGAGGGGTCGATTACGCAGCCTCGAAGTCTTTTTTTAACGCGTGAAGGGGCGACCAACACTTGACCTTTTACCGTAGTCTGTAGGTGCATAGATTTTTTATATATACATACATATATATCATCTTGCACAACGATGAACAGAAGCATCTCTTTTTTGTATTTTCTCTTGGGAGTTTGGTGTTGTCTCGTCTTCAAGGCCTAAGGCAGAAAAAAAAAAACGATAAAGAAAAATACTATACATATTTTATCACGAGGTGCGTTTTATCAATAGGATATATATCGAGACATTGTAGAAACCGATGCGCCAGATTGCTTTATCTTACCTGTTGTAAACACTTACTGGTCCTTTTGTGATGAGTGCGAATGTCGACGGCGTGCGAGTGTGTTTCAGACCCCTACCAGCAAGCAATTTGCACTGCAGTTCTTCAGTGTTCGACTTTTCCCCGTGCTTTCGCGCATGATTTTTAAGCTTTTCTGACCAATGAGCATAACGCTTTCACTGATTTTAGGTATGGCTGTTTATACTGGTGGAAGGAGAAAGAGAGAACCTTATGAATAAATATACACTGGAGCTTTTATGTCCCTAGGACACTCGCTGGTGGAGGATGTATTTGTTGGGACGGTGTGTGTGTATGTGTGTGAGAGAGAGTGTGTGTGTGAGTGTGTGTCCACCAGCGTACAAATTTTAGAAGGTCAGATTAGGTGTTGTGGAGATGACTCTATGGTAAGATATATTGCACTAGTTACTGTGCATCTAAAGACTCACTTTATTCTATTATAAGGGATAAAATGGATTGATGTGGTATATCTGTGAGTCTGCCTTATTTTTGTAAACAGCTAACAGACATATATCTAGCGCGCCCCGCGCGCTACAATACGTGACAAAGAACTCGTTCGTGATGCCTCTTCTATTGATAGATATACGAATAGACATTTTATCCAAGGCAACATTTGCTACTTAACTCATTCCGTGAGACGGAGAGGGCGTCCAATGACCCCGGTCAGAGGTAAGAGGTCATTTTACGTACCAGCTTTCATAATGACACGAAAGCAACATTCACTACAGAACGTAACACCATTGAGACTTAGAATCCAAAAATGCCATCATCACTGAGTATCTTTTACGACTTGTAAAAGAAGAATGGGAAAAAAAGTTTATATATATATATTTTTTTTTCTTATTTACACCATTTGACTGGAAGAAACAAAAAGAAATAATTATGTCGGCTGGCGATAGTGTGCAGCCATACTAGCAACGAGCATGTTCCTCCCCAATTTACATGTTACGACCCTGCAGTCTTAGGCAAAATACCCGCTGCCCATTTACCCAAAAATTAGCCACATGGATTATCGCTGGCATCTTTGCAGGCAGCTTCTCACGCGAGCATCCAAGTTTAGCGGAATAAAGTAACGCAGCAGATGTATATCTAAAATTGACAATACTTGATAGCACTTGGGGGGGGTTTAATATCATAATTAAAAACAAAAAAAGGAAAGAAAAGAAGTATTTCTCTATACTTTCCCAAACAAGATTGAAAATATAAGAAAATGGGATGCATTATTGAAAATTCCATCATCATTTTTTTGTTGTTGCAAATTTTGAAATAAAAAACGAGCTGATTTTTTCGTGGTAAGTGGGTTAGCCTTATACCTTAAATGTACAGACACCCACCCATCTCCCACCCACCTACCTAAACTTATTTTGTAATATTTGGTATGAACGTCGGACGGGTTTGTGAAGAGGTTTTTTTTTCTACCCATATAGGATGGGGAGTAGTCTCTGATCATTTATAAAGCAATGGAGATTCCACAACGCTGGGGGATAGGGTGCTATGAGAGCACAGGAGAGTGTGGTATCATGTTCTTTATACCTCCTAAGATGTAAGTAAACCAGGGTAGGGAAATGTGTCTTGTGTTTCTCCTGGGGGTAAAAAAAAAAGATAAAATACACATTGTTATGATCTAACATCATCCCCTCCCTTCATCGACCCAGCTAAAAAAAAAACCCTTAAATGTGTGCCTCTGCTCTCTCTCTCTCTCTCTCTCTCTCTCTCTCTCTCTCTCTCTCTCTCTCTCTCTCTCTCTCTCTCTCTCTCTCTCTCTCTCTCTCTCATCTGCCATCATGCCCGGTAGCACGTCACGTCGCGTCACGCCAGGTAGCTTTGAATTTAACCTTTGGTTGCTCCTGGGGCGCAAACACCATGCACTTAGGAGGAACTAGTTTAGGACACCTACATTTGTACTGGGAATGTTAGTTCCTCCTTTCCCTTTCCCTCCCACTCCCTCTCTCTCTCCTGCCCGCCCTTTTGACCAGCGTAACCCAGTCTCCAGACGTCAAGGACCCGTGTCCTTACTTTGTCCCTGGTCTCAGGGATGAAACCAGGTCAAAGCTGGTGAAAAGGATTAGCTTTTATTCACTCTTAATCATGAAAAGAAAGACATTCTCTTTTTCTCTCTTTACAAATACAGTATCATAGGTGGGACAAGTTATATCCTCAAGTTAACACTTCTTGAGAGTTATAGCAAATATATATATATATAAAAACTAGGGATATATAGAGAGGCATCATTCATATACATCATTCGCTATAGACATTCTTGAATCATCCTGTAAGTATAACTGAAAAAAACTGTACGTGTGCGCCCCTTCAACCCATTCTCCCAAAAATCCGTACGCGATTCGGAAGTGCAAATACGCATCTTTATATCGACGGGCAAACGTTCTCTTTCAACGTTCTGTTAAACATTTGTATCTTAAAAACATTTGACCATCTGCATCTTACATCACCCTCTCACGATCTCCTAAAAGCATAAAGTATAATCAAACAGAGGATTGTAACAACTTTATTGCTTTGAATGATTTATTTATTTTTTTCCCATCTCCTCTCTCTCTCCCCCCTAGAAGGACATGAAGGCTAAAAAAAAAAAAAAGAAGAAAAAAACAGTTCCAGAGTTTAAAGGTTATGTCCGACTGTTTGTGTTTCCAAAAAGCATTGTTTCCCCTGTATAGTAAATTCGTTGCCTACCAACACACCGTCTCTCATTATCCTACGTGGTGGTTTCCCCCTGTGACTTTACGCAGTGTGTGTGTGTGTGTGTGTGTGAGAGAGAGAGAGTAGCTATCAGAGTTGCGAATGACGACGATTCGTGTGACTTAAGTGTGGCTAGGTGTTTACATGTGGGATATATAGAGAGAAAGTGTGTGTTTTGTGGACTGAATGTCAGCAACCCATCTCTGGGTTGGGGTGGGGGTTAGGGACTGAAAGGAGTAATACTTGACAGTCTCTGAAACGCTGCCTGGCACCGCTCGCATCTCTATTGTTCCCGCTACCTTAGGAGAAGGTAGTGCCAGTCCCCTGGTCTGTAGCTGAGGTGAGATGAGAGAGAGAGAGAGAGAGAGAGAGAGAGAGAGAGAGAGAGAGAGAGAGAGAGAGAGAGAGAGAGAGAGAGAGAGAGAGAGAATATACAGACATCTGTTATGTAAGGTAATCGATAAACACTACAAACGGAAGTCTCTGTGCATGATCTCCTTCCTAGTAATACTCAACTCTCTAGTGGTATAGTCTTTTTTTTATAGTGTTGCCATTATATAAGGCTTCCATATCATGCACATCACACATTTATAGATTCAGGATTACATCACTTATAGAATCAGGAGCTGCTCTAGTATATGACCTTTATATTTAGTACGTTGACATACAGAATGACCAGATGCTAAAAGATCACATTGGTTAATGTATTTTCAAGTGGGCTACATCCTGTATGACCGTATTGTCTCAGTATATGATCAACGCCTCATTACTTCTGTCTTAGATCCTCGCTTGTCTGATGTTCATATCATTCATCCTCTGTACGTCTCGAGGATGCTTGCAATCCTGACGAAGAAGTCTCGCTCCTGACGCCTGGAAGAGCACAAGTAACCCTATACTGATGTAGTTGGTAAGTCTGTTGTCTTCTAGACGTTAAGAGGCGACGAATCCATAGTCGTCTAGACAATGGTTCGAAGAGGCCCGCACCTCACCTGTGGCTGCCTTGATACTTGTCGTCTATACATCGGTGGCTGTCTGGACACAAAGAACTGCTGCGGTTGGAAGGATGATATAAGCTGTGCAATCTTCTGAAGCTTCCCTGGAAGTTGAGGCAGCCACTGAAGAACGAAGGGGAACGCTCTCTGTTGCCTCCCGGACTGCTGGCGAGGGTACGCCACCTCCGGCTGCTGCTGCTGCAGCCTCCTCCTCCTCACCACCCCACTAGGACGTGCACATCTGGCCATTACTCTCTGGATGGGATTGCAGTTCGAACCGTGATATCCTGGGGAGTAGCTCAGTCCCCGGTTCTGAAAAGTTATGTGAGAAAATGGGTGAGGTTTGGTCGTTAGGACTGATCAAGTATGGCCCATCCAAAGGATATGAGTCAACTTTATTCGTTATGTACAATATGCAGTTCAATGGAAATTATGAGCAATATAAAGCTAATAACTAATTATGTTATGTTGATTGATGGTAATTTTTTCAATGTTATTCTTTGATAAACTGTTCTGACGTCAAACTAAAAGCGATTTATGTCATGAAGATCGACAATTTCATAATAGCATTTTAATGACCAATCCATCTACCACATCTACAATCCACCTCATCTTTGTGCCTTTGGTTGTAAATCCAGCCTATTTCTTCAGCACCTCATTATAGCCGCTGTATTTTCCTCCTCAATGTTTACTCAAGTTCCCTCGCTCTCCCACCAATTACCACATCTCCCATGTGTTCATCTCACCCATTCGTTGACGCCACTCAGGAGACTGATTGTCCTCTTCTTTCGGTGGTGATATCCTCCGTTACCTGAGTCGCTCATCCCTTCATTGTCCCCGCCACTGACACCTCCAGATTTTCCTCTGCCTTCATCTGTAGACTCTCCGTGACTCAGTCCTTCCGACGATGCGTAGCTCGGTCCTCCAGATGCCCCACGATGTCCAGATACTCTGTTGTCATCGCGACTCCCGCCCCCAAGCCTTCTGTTGACAATGGAGCTCAACCCCAGAGACCTTCCTCCAGATCCTCCATCTCTGTCCTTCCTTCCCTCACCGTGGCCTTGTCCGGCGGCCTCTCCGCATCCTACGTGTACTCCTGAAGCGACTGTTGTATCCTGTCTTCCTCCGCCCACTCCAGCGTGCCACCTTTCAGAGGCGAAAGTAGTTTTTCTTCCTCCCTCGTGGCCAAGACCTTGACTGTGTGATGACCCTGAGAGTACATAGAATCCACTCATTAGTAATGTATTTGAGGCGCACCATAGTGCCAAAAGACCTTTGCACACAGGAGTCGCTTATTGGAGCACACGAGAGTTCATACAGGAGAGAAGCCATGTGAATATCCACAGAGCCAAGAGACCTTCACAAGGAAGAGTATTTGATGAAGCATATGAAAGTTCATATATATATGAATATGCTGATAACCAAGACATTGATAATATACCTAGAATAAGATCTTTCTCTACATTGAGTCAGATATTCTAAAACATACCTCTGACTTTATCTCCAGCTTGAGAACTGACATGTCCACGTTTAATTGGAGTGCTGGCGACAGTGGGCGGCATGAATGGGAACATCTTATGGCCTAACTCAGAGCGGGTTCCCAGTGTTGTACAGGCAATGAGGCAGTACTGCAGCATGTAACTCGGATTGATCTCACACTCTCCTCTCTGGCTCCAGGCCACGCACTGATCATTCTCATCCTCGCATATTGGGTCTGAGTGGGATTCAACACCGAACGTATGTCATCTTTTTGAGGAGTCACAAATAAATGGTCAGAGTTGAAGGGTTCGCATAATAGAAGCTGAAACAACCATATTTTGAAGTCTGGAAACGTGAGTGAATTGACGAAGCTGTGAATTCTGTTGCATGTGCAATGACAAATAGAATTGTTGCGGCAATTTTACATTGAGTAAGGAAGGTGTAGTGTGGACAAAATTGTGAATGCAATTCTAGAAAGGGAATACGTGTCACATATTCAGATACTGAAGCTTACTGAAGCTGAAGTTGTACGACGGAGTAAAGGGATGTTGAGGTTATCATCACAGAAAAGCGAACTCCAGTGATTGATTAGAAAGACCTGGGGTTACTTCTGGTTCTCAATTTATCAAGACATAGCAAAACTAGTTGGAACATAGCTACTGTCAATGTTTCATCACGCTGCAGACATACAATGTACCATTTCCTCTGCGGCCCATCAGCAATGCCCAGAAAAAAAAAACACTTCCACGTTTCACAGTAGACATATCACACACAAAGACCAACAAAGGTACTTGTTTCTAGCCTTTAATCATGACATCTTATGTCAACATTGTGAACCAGAGGTCTGAAACCCTTATCTTTCCCCGGCCATGAATATTCATAGACGCGGACGGGAGAACGACTTATATGTGATATACAGCCTACTTGATACGCAGGGGGCAAGCTCGGGAAGGCGACCATTTGAGGCACAAGAGAGAGAGAGATAAAGGAAAGAGGGAAAGGCTCGAGAGAAGAGTAAAGGATCTTGAAGGAAATGCATTACATTATTCTGATAAACGTGTCTTGATTTACACTGGCCCTATTTTATCATACTCTACTTGGTACTGAATGAAAGAGTCTTATTTTGCCCATTTTCTATCAGCCTCATATTGTGCTAGTTCAGTTTTTGTTCTATATGTCTCATTGTGCAACACTGTTCACCATTTCTGATGCACATTTCATATCTAGACACTTTCAGGTAGTTTGAAGTAGTTTTTTGACACAGGTTGCATGATTACCCCGTGTGGAAGTTGCTACTAAAGTGGCTGACTAGATCATAAAGACGGAGGACCCCTGTAGGCTAAACAGTCCCCAACTCTCTTATAACATCCCTGACATCCACATTACGTTTTCATCCTAAGAAAAAGAGAGCTCTGTGACCCTCTGCCTACAAGGGACGACGCCCTCTATAACCCCGGTTGACTCCCTTGAGAGAGACTCGACGAACCTGTAGGGCAGGTGTTGCAGCTGCTGGGACAGTGAGGTTCCATGAAGTCCGGGTTGATGGCACACTCCCCAAGCTCAGCCCAACTCTGGCATTCGGCATGACGATCCTGACATTCACCTGCGCCCCACATAAACAAGCCAAGCATCAGTAAATGCATAGGGGACACTTCTCCTATGGACAGAATGTATGTATGTATATACATGCAAGGCTTGTGATAAAAGAGGTAAATAGATAAAGGTCCTTAATGGAAACCCTTTCCTTCCTCCACTTCTGATCCCTTGATCCTTTGGCCTGTCTGTCCTCGCTACTCTCTCTCTCTCTCTCTCTCTCTCTCTCTCTCTCTCTCTCTCTCTCTCTCTCTCTCTCTCTCTCTCTCTCTCTCTCTCTCTCTCTCTCTCTCTGACGTCAAGTGACGTGTTTGTGTGTGTGTGTGTGTGTGTGTGTGTGTGTGTGTGTGTGTGTGAGTGTGTGTGTGTGTAATTACCTATTTGCTCTGTATAAAGGGAGGGATTTCACCACTATCATGCGATTTCTTAAACTGCTCTCTGTATGTGTTTTTGTCTATGTGTGTTTGTGTATGTGTATGTGTGTGTCTCAGTACACAATAATCTGTGATTGAAGAGCTGAGATAAAAGTCAAAAATAGGAGTAGCAGAGGATGTAAAACCTTCACAGTAAACTGAAAATCAAAGTAGAAACAAAGATGAATAGACGAAATCGTTCGAAGACTATACAGCCAAAAGGGGTATAAGACTGAAAGGAAAACTTGGTGACGAAATATCATTACTGGTAAAGTCTTATATAGCACAAGGAGATGCAGGATACGAGTAAGAGAGAGACTGATAGACTCTGTTCAATGAATTGCTAACTGTGGAATACCAGGTCGGAGGCAGGTGATCGTGGTGGTGTCTTCGAAGCGTAATTTGTATATAGAGGAACATGATTAATGAGACGTTGCTGCTGTCGCCTGATCACACGTCTTCGTGTCTGAAAGTGAGAGATCATGAGTGATGTAGGTGTGTACGATTACTGTATGAAGCAGCATCTCAAGGATCATCTCACTTCACCCTCGACAGAGGATGAGGGTTAGGGAGGAGAGGGGAAGAACTGTGTGTGGCTATGATAGAGGGACGTGACTATGTATAGAACATAGATGTAGACTAAACTAATCATCAGTGCATTATAGGTCGTTCAGATAATGTCTAAATACCCATATCCTATTCGTTCCATCTGCTTAATCTCCTCCCCCAGCCTCTGTGGTGATGTAAATACACATAATCTGTTCATCTGCAGTGAAACACATGTAAAGACTAGGAACTTTCTGTGTAAATAAATGTAGACAAGACGCAGTAAGGCTCTTACATACCCTGCAACGTTATCCAGGTATTTATTGGCGGGGAAGGGGCACCAAAATCATCGAGAGCGGCTGTGGCGCTCACGATGCCGGCGGATGCTCTAGTCAGCAAACAGAACCCGGCCCACCAACGAACCCACCAGCTGAATGAAGCTCTCCTGCTGTTCATTGCTAGATGTAGAAATGACACTGTCATCATTTTTTTTTCTATCATTACTGATGAAAATCGCAAGTTCATAAGTCATTACCTAATTTGCTGTAGTAATTATTACCTAAACCCTTAACATACACGTGAAATAGTGAACAAAAGATTCAAAGACAATTGTTTCGTCTCATATCACACCTCCTATATTCAACCCTTCATTGAAAACTGTGTTCCTGTCAACTATCATTCAATTTACTCATGAGTAATGTCAATGAACAATTGTATGTTTTAAGGAGAAAAAACCTTGTTGGTTCTCTCATGAAAGGGGTTATATCATTTTGAAGATGACCATAATCTTACAGTCTTGAAATATGAATATTCAAGTGAACATGATCCTTTTCAATTTGTGAAGGACAGTCGTGAATATTCACGAAATTGGAGTGATGTGGTAGATGGGGGGCGACGTGCTTTCAGAGGATTCAATCAGGGCATACAAAGCAGTCGTGGGAAACCACGAAAAGGTCTCTGGGGCTTGGCTGTAGACTGAGAGTTTGTGGTTTCAGTGTGTCAACCATAAAAGCTAGAGTATGGATGTTGGCAAACATCTATGGTAAAGATATGGTTCATATTCACAAGATTAAGAGACGGGGCAATACGAGTTCAAAACCCTCTACCCGTAACATACAAAGAGTAACCACAAATAGAAATCCCACGAACTGACATGTAGTCATTAGTAATCACCGTACACAAAATCATCATTGACTATCACTGTACGATTATCACGAAATGACACAAATAATCACAAATTCACCAATAAGACCCGATGAAATATAGATACGTTACACCCACTTACACGTACTGTCAACACCCGCACTCCCACGACACAGAGACACAAGAATGGAGTTCGACATCACCTGCAGCGGACGAGACCAATACAGAACCCGGGCTGAGGAGCAAGTGCCTCCTTCCCCACCAAGCGCCGTGGTTTTGTGTCCCCGGTATACCCCAGCTCACCTATGACTCGCGGGGGTAAATCATAGCTGGAAACCTGGACACCTTCAGCTACTCTTACAATATCAAGGCGACATTTTCCTTCATCCCTTGAGCAAGTGAATGGTCGGTAACCCTACGTGCTTATTAGTGAGTGATTGATTTCCTAGCGATGTCCCCAAGTGAATCGAGAGGATAAAAAGGAGATAATCCTGAGAAAGATGAAGGAGGAAAGGATATAATGGGAGGAGCATCAGTCATGGAGGTTATCGACACACGTAGTTATCACAGGGTAGGATAAGTGAGGGGACGCCCTAATGACAGTGGTGAACAGGATGATGAGAGTGGATGGCATTAAGGTGAGAAATGACAACACAACTGTTGCCAATGGCCTTGATACCCACAGAGTGGCGTCTGATACACCCACACATCATTTAAGGTCTTAGATTTTCACTGATCTAAGTATGATCAGCGGATGGGATGATTTGGACTGTGTTTCGGTGCTTGGTTGGAGGCCAGACTGGATACCTGCACGGGTTACACAACATTGCCATTCTTCCAGCGGCTTTGATGGTGCAAAGTCTCCTTGTCGAAGCATGACCTTGAAGGATCTCATCTGACACACGGTTTATAGTGGACAATAAAGGTGTATTTCCAACCTGATAATTACATCATAAGTCCTTAACTTCACCCCTGAAATATTTCTGAATGAGACGTTGGGCTTGACACAGACACGTAGGCTAGAAGTCGTGGATTTTCTTATGGCATGTTTAGCAAAAACTGCTACATATGTGTATAGTTATGGACGTGTCAGACTTCAGTTTACTTAAGGTTATCAGCAAAACGCGGCTGAAGGACTTGAACTAGGAGACAGCTCGGTGAGACGGGGCGTGTTCCCTCATCTGTCTATTTCCTGTCCACGTAACACAATGGGATCTGATGATATCGGTTCTGGTGGCTGGTCCGTCAGCGATAGTGCTACTGGTGGGGTCGAGTGTGTGTGTGTGTGTGTGTGTTACCGTTGGACACGCGATGGCGAACAGGTTACAGTACCCCTCTTCAGTGTATTCCTACAGCCTCAGTGGCTCGCTACAATCAGTCGCAAAGGTGGAGATGGGTTCCTTTGGCGTGAGAAGTTCTTCGACTGTTCTCCGACGAGGCTGTTCTTGGACGAGACTGTTCTCCGACGAGACTGTTCTCCGACAAGACTGTTCTCCGACGAGACTGTTCTCCAACGAGGCTGGAACAGGCTGGACTGTTCTCCGACGAGGCATCCTCGCCGAAGGTGACTTCTAACTCATAGAGGAACACGGACATACAGGGTCTCGGTGATGCCCTCTTATATACTATTCTGTGCTACAGTAAACATTTCATCTTTTCATTTTCAAGAACATCTTTGATATAAGTTGGTTCAGGCTACGGTAAATAATACTATTACGATAATCATGGTTATATTTATTTCGATGCAAGGGTAACGAAAGTAAAAAAAAAAAGTAACTTCACATTTCTGAGGAATATGATGATATTTGTTGATTTCACATCTCACAAAGCTTCCTTTATGGACGCCATGCTATACAGGAGACAGGAGACGGACGTCCATCTTAAACAAATCACTGGAGAGGACGATGACATCCCTCATAATACCCCTAACGACATTCATGTTAAGTGATAATGTTTAAAATGCCCCTACAACTTGTGGCTATCCAGCATACCTCTCGTACCCCCAGAATGTGATGAATTTGATGGTTAGGTATTGTCACATACTCCGCACCTTAGAATGACGCTGAAGTATGAACATTAAGCAAAAAAGACTGTATGAATACATTTTTTTTTTTAAATGTGAGTCCTTGATTGTTTCACGCCTTTAGAATACTCGTGGTTATTAACTATATACATAACAGGTTTAATTCATTGTAACATGGCTTTGATTAATAATGGTCCTTCTTAAATCGAAGTCAATGAAAAATATAAAAAAGATTAATGTCTTTAGTATTACTCCTTTCATTTAAGTGACCTGAACATTTACATCGCTTTTGTTAATTCAAACCAAAACGTGAAAGCGAAAACAAGAGTAAAAAAAAAAGGTAGATATATTCTCCCTTGGCTATTACGAAGTGTGAGTGTGTCTCTCTATCTGCCGAAGTTGTCGTAGAAGACTGGGCCAAGGTCGCTGCGTCTGTGGTGACTGTCGGGGAGTGTCTGATAGTGGCGATACTGTCCGCTGCCCAGTGACTCTACAAGCAGGGCGCCCTGCGGACCGTGTTTACTCTCAAACACTCGCTGGTTCCTGCAAATATGAAGCGTTTCGGTAAACTGCCAGACCCAGGAAAGACTCAGACCTGGTGGGTGACTGCAGAAGGCTAAACATATATATATCAAAGGTAAGAAGAAGTAAATGTTGGACATCCAGCTTCCAAGGCCTGAAGCTTAAGGCTGGACTCTTGGAGAAAGAAAAGATGGAAACGTGTTCGATTGCTGGGGAGCTACTGATGTCATCTCACTTTGACCACACTGTTCTGTGAGTTTCTGATGTCTTCCGGTGTCAGAAACACCCTCGAAAGGACCCAGTGGTCTGTTGTTGTTTGAATTCATTTGTGTTCCTTTTTGTAAAAGTTATTTCGGTTCAAAAGTGTTCTCATTCTGCATAACAGGCTGTTACAGTAATGATATTGTCATCTGAAAGAGAGATGGGTGAACATATGGCAAAGGAATATTGTTGATGTGTAAAGATTTGATAACTGAGCATAGAGAATACTAGATATGATTCGGCTCATAAGTAGAGGATATTCTTATTCTATTGAAGATTTGAAGATTACGATTCCTTTAGGTGAATCTTAAGAATCCCAGATATTTGGTTGATATTTGGGAGGAGTTGAGGATCCCTTTGCGTTTCATGATGTCTCTCGTGGTCTAAGAAGACAAATATGTGACTACGAGTCGACAAAATGAAAACACTTAGACATTCTCCTAGATTTTGAAGCCATTGTAGGTTTATATAGTGATCATAGTATTCATGCATTATACTTCTTTTAGTTGTCATAGTTCTGAATTCCCTGAGGAGGATAGATTGAATCAATGTATACTTCAAATACAACGCTGAAAATATAGGCAAAGAGTCAAAATAGCTACACCTCAAGTTGATGTTAAGAATCGTCTGATGTTGCACTAGCATGTAGATGGTATAATAAATTCATCATCATTTTTCTGGCTTTTCACTAAACTCACCTTTTCTCTGGTTATAGATCGTCTGAGTCCCCTCGACTAATTTTTGAGTCTATGGTTATACCCATTAACTGCACTTCACAAATCCCTTAACCTCTTCTTTAATCTCACGATCCCTTTTTTTTTTATGATCATAACTGTGATTTCTCAGTTTTCTTTATCTCCTCCTCTGTCTGTGTTATTTTCTGATCCCGTCCCATAGTGATTATGAATGATATCCACAAAACTTATGTTCTTTGAAGATTCGACCTTTGTGTTTCCTGTATTCTCCTTGAGCAGCTATTCATATGTAATTGACTTTGATACTTTCAGCTATTTATATCTGATTGGCTTTGATACTTTCAGCTATTTATATCTGATTGGCTTTGATACTTTCAGCTATTTATATCTGATTGGCTTTGATACTTTCAGCTATTTATATCTAATTGACTTTGATACTTTCCCAGTTTGAGTTTATTTCTTATGTACAAATCATACTGAAACATTATAACCAGCTTGATATTGTATTTGATAACAGGATTACCTTTGCATTATTCTTGTGTAACTGTCTTGAATAATTGCCTCACCTTATTTAAGGATCGATATCTATCAGACATAAGCACTGTTAGGGGTGTGAAAACTGTTTCCCTAAGTTGTACGAACAACTAGAAAACATTTCAGCACAAAAGTATTATCTAAACAGAGGAGACTTTGAAAGCACATCAACTGGTATTGTTGCCTATGATAAGATATACTTTACCTTCTATACTTCATTGACACTTACACCCTTTTACGATGTCTTAGATAAAATGGTTTACTGTGTGTGTGTGTGTGTGTGTGTGTGTGTGTGTGTGTGTGTGTGTGTGTGTGTGTGTGTGTGTGCAATGGATGTCTTAGTGTTCCTGATGTACCTGTAGCCAGCATGAGGATCTGTCTCAATGTGCTGGGGCGTGACGATGAACAGGTTCCCCAGTTGACTCAACGTTGCCTCCGTCATCACCACCAACACACAGGCCATCAGAGCCACCGTACTCTGTAAAGTAAGAGGAGGGTGTTATATGGGATCTCGATAGAGGGACTAATATCTTCATAGATCGATCTGGATAGACAGGGGGGGTAATTCGAAAGGGATGAGTATGAGTGATTTTCATAGACCCTATCGTCCTTATTCCATCAGTCTCTGCCCTTCAAACCTATGGATGGGGATAGATAATGATTCATATACACAAAAGTGATTAAGCACCAAACGTTCACAAATTTGCACTTACCATAACTGTCTTATGAAGACGCATTTCTGTGGGGGGTGATCGTTGCTCGCTCAATCCTTCAGTAGCTTTCAACAACTACGCTCCTATGGGTGGCAGTTGCGCCAGATTACCAGAACACGAGATTGTGGTTAGCTGTGTGTGGTGACGAGGCGTTGAATCCAATCGGTGTCTGTCTCTCTGATACCTGGGATAATTGCTTGGCTCAGTAACACACCCGTTACTGGTGTAGCCTTGGCAGCCTCGTATAACACGGGACCCTCAGCTGTGAATCCGACCTTCTGGTAGACTGGAACACACTGCTGGGGAGGTTGCCGAAGTGGTTATTATGCAGATGCGACGCTGGAGAGCAAATGTGGTTAATGAGACGAGGATTCCATTCATGATTTACAGAGTGACTCTTGTTCATTTGATTTAAGCAAAGATGTTTGCTACGCTCCATGACACGTACACATACTACTTTATAAGTCCACGAGGTAGAAAAATGACTTCAGTATAGACTAAGTGTTCAGATACGACTCTCAAAATTTAGTTTTTGAGGTATATACATTTTTATCAAGATTAGATACTTACTAAAAAGATCTAGACACTGACGGTATCACTGCTGCACGTCGACACGTCTCGCAATTGGGTTAAAGCTCCTGCTTTGGTATGCAGCCCCGCTCGTGTGAGTGAGAACTGAAGGTCCGGCTTTGGGTAAAGGTGTCCTCAAGCCGGGTAGGTTTTGTATACCACCAGAAGGCGAGTCTTTCTCACTGAAGGCTTCTGCAGATAGATGCTATGAATCACTTTGCTATTTTCGAACGGGAAATGTTTGGGAAACATATACCTCAGGGCTACATATGTATGTTAATGTGAAGAAGAAGAAAAGAGTGAGGCATTGAGCATAAGTCAGACTCTTTCCTACACTGACACTCGATTTAGAGCACCAACGTCGCAGAGAGGACAGTGTTCATAGGCATTATTATCAGCTGCTTCAACGTGTCATATTACATGGAACCTACGAAGTTGATTGGTGCGTGTCTAAGACAATATATCCTTTGTGGTCTGCGTAGGGAATTTCTTTTTAGAAAATTCAGTGACTTAACAATAATGACATATAAATGCAGAGCTATTGAGTTTTTATCAAGAAAATGACTTCAGGGGATATGTAATATTAGGGTAAATACTGACGAGAGAGTACAACACGAAAGCGGCAGTGATACAAGCTTCAGCAACTGGAAGGATATAGAAGACACAGACATAGATGTAGAAGAAGAGGGTGTACCAAAAGGCACTGTTTAAAGATAGGTGTGTACCGAGCATTTTAGTTTATACCATAAGGATTCCTTACAATGCACGAATAAGTGGAACAAATCATAAAGGAATACAAAGGAATACAAAGGAACTCAAACAGCAACAGACCACTTTGTCCTGTCGAGGTTGCTTATGATAGCGGATGAGATCAGAAGCTCACAGAACAGTGTGGTAAAAGCTAGAAGACATACAGATAATCTAGGAATAATAGTCAGCAAATTTTTATTTTGACAACGGAGGTGCAAAACTCGAGCATTGGAACCACCAGTCGAACTGGTTGGAAATACTTTCTTTAAGTGTTCAGTACAGTTCTATAACCACTCACGCTCACCCTATGTATGGCCCTGTACTCGCATGGTTGGCTGGTTGTTTGAGTTTTAGATCTATCGACTATCCAGGGTTGTTAAGAACCATTATCGTTGGGCTATTACCACTGTTTTTGAAAAGTCTTTCACATTTTCTCCAGCTGTTAAGGGTAATTTTAAGACCACCTGCATTCTTACTGTGTATATGGTATGTCCTCAAATGCTGTCGGTGTTCTGAGAAGCAAACAAGAGTATATTAGTAAGAAAATGCATCTGAAGGAAGCCTGTGGAGGCAAGCATGAAAAAAAGGATGATCGAGATGTGAAATATAAAGCATAATTGTCATCTTCAGGGGATAGGAAAACTATATCTTTGAGTCTCTCCTCACAGTCACTCCCAGGAGAACGACACCGAGAAAGTAGAGAACTGAATAGATTTTATAAGGGTATACTCAACAAAGGCAGTGGAGGGAACCAGAGAGTAAAATGTATAACTTTGATATTTTTTTGTGAAGATGTGGAAACGAGTGATATTACTGGATTATCAGAGGATAAAAGTAGAACAGTAGATGTTTATGGTCATGGAGGCAACTGAGGAACTTGTTAAGGTCTGTGAGCTCTGAACTTTCAATGGTCATGAAGGGAAGTGGAGAACTTGTTGATGGTGAATTGTTTGTAAGCTCTGAACTTTCATAGTCGTGGGGGCAAGTGATGGAACCCGTTAGGGTGAATAGTTTGTGTGAGTTCTGAGATTTTATGGCCATGGGGTAAGTGAGGGAACTCCTCAATCGTGAATGGTTTGTGAAATCTGAAAGATTAACTCACTTGGCTACATCATCTTAGTGTTGACTGTAATGAGTGTCGCTTTGTGTAACTGTACAGCTAGGCAAGCGTGTGCTCAGTGTTCTCCTCTTCCTCGTCTTTTACCCATGTTATCTCCACTCATCTGTTCACGTGGAGAGGCAACATGAGCAAGGACATATTTACCCAGACGACCCCAGGCAGAGAGAGTCGTCTCTATACTCACAACTTCTCCAACACACCCACTGAGTATAATCAGAGACAGACTCAAAGGCTTAGGTAAGATCGGGAAATGAAAGGAAAGCAAATACTAACTAATTCATCCCTGTGGCGCTAAGGGGGAATAGAACCTTGCGACGTAAACACTGAGGGTAAGAGATACAGCACCAGAAGAGCTGTCAAAGCATGGGTCACACGCTAACATTACGAGACTTGATAGCTCACACACACACACACACACACACACACACACACACACACACACACTGTCTCTCTGTTTTGGGTATACGAATGAAGCATCAAAAATGCCTGTCCAGTAAGACACTCAAACCCTTCAGTTGTTTCCTGCCCCACACAGCTGCACACTCCATAACTACCATTTCTTTCTCGACTGGACATTGCCACTGTCTGATCCCTCGCTTTTTCATCCCTTAATCACCCACTTGAGAAAGAAACAAAGCAAGGACATGCACTGGACATTTCCAATGTCTAATCTCCCTCTCTTTTCATCCCTTAATCACCCACTTAAGAAAGAAACAAGGGGAGGTGTTGCATATGATATACTCGACATTTCCACTGTCTAATCCCCCTCTTTTTTTATCCCTTAACCACCCACTTAAGAAAGAAACAAGGTACATGATACATAGTCCCCACTGTGAAAAGCCAACATTATGCACATGATATATAATTCCCACTGTGAATAGCCAATATTATGTACTTATCCAACCTGCTTAAAGGACAGATCTCTGATGATTTCACTTCCGGGCCAATATTTCTTGATGAGTCCTTTATTCACGCATTCATCGTTCAGAAGTGGATGTCAAATATTGCGCACCAAGAGATACTAGACGCACAGGCAGGG
>NC_092275.1:20056489-20136489 GCF_036320965.1 Panulirus ornatus
GGAGTGAGCTAACTTATACTAAAGACTAAGGTATATTAAGGATGAGAGAGAGAGAGACAGACAGGGGAAAAGGAAGGAGAGGTGGTTGGTGAAAAGAATAGATAGAGAAGGGTATAGAGGTTGGGAATAAGAAGAAGAGCTAAAAGGTGAGGGAGGAAAAGATGTGCCAAGGAAAGAAAGGGAAGAGGTGATGAGGAATAGAGAAGGCACAGTGCTGCTCGAGGCGTAAGGCAAGACCTGTTATGATGGTTAACCGTACTACCGGACGTGTGTCGGAGGTGGGGTGCTGTTGCCTATCGCAATGGGCTTCGTTTAACCTGTACACCAGCGTCTCCCGCTGGACAAAGCCACAAGGTAGAGGACGTAAGATGAGGCAAGAAAATTATGTAGAAACGTTGGTGGATAAGAATAATCAATATTCCCTTTATTTTCCACGTCGTCCTGCGGGTGGGCAGCTAGTACTAGCTGTTCATCATTTGCTTATCAGTTTGGTCGGTTATTTTCTCCGAGTCATATCTCAAAAATGATCGAACCCAGGAGCACAAAAGTTGGCATGGTTATTGTTCCTTAATTACTCTAGTGAGGTTAGGATTTGCGGGTGTACAGCAAAAATACACTGATTGTCATCATGAGTTGAATTAAGCTCGCTCTGATCATCAGGGCTACGTTAACTCTAAGCTCAAGATTATCCCTTCACACCGCATGTAGCTATCCAGCTATAGTTTACACAGCACAATCGCTTATGTAAACTGATATGACACTAATTTTGCCTTTTCATTTTCTCATTTCTAAGGGAGAATCATCAACTCTTGTAAGAATACTTATTTCGTAGATTCTAAACTAATTTTCGGATATTCACATATGCATTCTTAATACGTTTATTTTCATCACTCTGCTCATGAGAGAAAAAGAGACTGTCGTAAAAGATTTTACGACAGATGATACATTCGCAAAGTGAGAGGAGATTATTCATTATGTCCACATGTGCTTCCTGGGTCTTAACAGCACTAATGTCATCTCTGATTACGTCAGGTTGGTCTGTTATACCTTCAAATGGCTCAGGTTATGTACTCATTCATGTTATATGTGGCCGAGACGACTGTAGCCAGAGAGGTGTGTAGCCGTCGTGAACCAACCCTTCCCCGACACACGACTTAACACACACACACCCGTTATCGTTATTAGGACGCGTCAGATGGCTGGGGCAAGTGAGCTGATGATATGTTAAGAAACCTCGACCACCGGAAGACCCCTCACGACACTTTCACTGATGAACTCAAGGTACTTCTTCCTCATCTACTCGTGCAAGTATGACACAAAACCCCAAACTCGGAAGATGGGAGAGAGGCATACAAGCAACGAGTATGTCGAGGATATACCATCCATCAAATGAGGAGACATACATACCTACATACATACCACGTCAAGAGACAGGGGTAACACGAGTGTAAAACCCTCTCTCTGTAACACACAACCAATGGGAATCGAAAATCGTAATCACACCTGCTTATGAACAAAGGCGGGAACAGCCGGTCGGTAGAACAAGAGGAAGTGCTTATCCACCAGTGTTAGCAAACTGAGCAGGAAAACCCCGCGCCCATGGCCTTCCGCCCAACACAGGTGGACACACCCTAAAATCCTTCACACTAGGCCAGCTGGCGGCCCACTGGGGCCAAGTGAAGATTTTTCTCTCCAAGGATCAGTCATCTGTTCTTGGCGCTACCTTTCTAATGCGGGAAATGGCCAATATGTATGAAAAAAAAAAAAGAATGAACAAATATATTGTACAATCAGGTAAGGTTCGAGTTCTTATCTTAGGCGTACGAGCTGGTGAACAAAACATGAATAATCACAGGGATGAGAACACCGAGCCTTCATGATTATGGCCCATGTGATTGTACACTGTTATATACAGGGATCACACTGAGTCAGGGTTGTGATGACTGCGAAACGCTCAGCGATGGTTCCTCCCTGCACAAGGTCATTTTCAGGTGGCTCTCCTCTCCACTTGTAGTTATCATGGCCTCAGTAGAACACACACACACACACACACACTAGAATCATAAGGAACCTGGAGTAATTTCTGTTAGTTCCACTAACCATTAAATGACAGGTTATTAAATGGATTTATTGAACTGCTTATATCTTTATATCACAGTGGATAAATGAAGAAAGATCCGGTATACTTTGGACTGCTGAACGAAAAGGATCAATTATAAAAAAAAATATGAATTCTCCCCAATACACGAAAAAAAGAGAGAGGATTATTGACTTCGTATAAGATTGCATCTTGAGAATCTTATGAGCCAATACACCTTACTTATTAGGCAGGTGTGGATCAATATTACTCACTAGACTGATAAATGATTCAACAAGGCTTAAGCAATACTCAACACGAGTGATTATCTCACGCCTGAGCCTGCCTACCACGGTAGAGAGAAGATGGCAAGATGGTCCGTTCGCAACCATTAAGTTCAACACATGAGCTGGATGATGTGAGATAGTGCACGGGTCTTGGTTAGGTGTAGAGACAGAGTAATCCAGATGCTAAAGCATGAACGAGAAGAAAGTTTGTTGAAGAAGGTTATGAAAGAAGCACTTCCATAATACAACGGTAGTGGATGAATGGGATCAACTGAATGGGAACGTAGTACAGAAGATCCAAGAGATGGGAGCCCCAGGAATATTGAACTCCCGTCCCGTAACGTACAATTAGGCTATCCACACAACCCCACTCTCCCCCTACACACACAAACACACACCAACACACTCAAACACACGATCGTACCTCCCTCACCCAATGGCACAAAAACTGTCTAGTCTACAATTAAAAGCAAAAAGAAAATAATGAGTGATATCCTCTAAGCAACCCATGTCGGGATAGAGTGAAAGCAGCGCCACTGTATTGATAGAGTGAAAGCAGCAACACTGTATTGATAGAGTGAAAGCAGCACCACTGTATTGATAGTTACGTCTCGCGGTAACAACCCACTTGGCCACGATGTCCTTGAAAAAATGGTTCCGTTCGGCTCCAGAGGCCGTGTCGATCGCCTCTGTCATGGCTTCTTGCGCAAGCCTCGCCGGTAAGAGAGGGTAGTTGGGAAAGAGCGAGCGCTGGTGATACACTCGGAGATAGGGGGGGCCTTGGCCAGAGGTGCTCAAGGGAAAGTGGTGTGAGGAAAAGATGACGGACTAAACAGTTGAATAGATATGTTTACATAGTGGTGTTGGTGGTGGAGATTGTGTTTACATAGTGGTGTTGGTGGTGGAGATTGTGTTGTTCGACGTCGTGACGCGACGGTGTGTGTTGAGATGTCCCGTGTGGGTTGTGGGTGAGTGTTTATCATTCGTGTGTTACTAAGGCAAGAGAGTGTTACACTCGTGTTGCCTCCATATCTCAATCTTGTATGCGTGTAGTATGTCTTTATACTCTTAAGTATGTGTGCGTACACACACACACACACACACACACACACATAGCGGAGACTCGAATCACTGTTTCACTGATTCACTCACTAAATGACACTTACGCTAGTGAAGCATACAAGTATGTTGATCAAGCGTTTGAAATTATACGAATGAATATGTTTAGATATGTACATCCATAAGTATCTTGATAATGGATTACTACTTTTTATACCTAACATTAAGTTTGTGCTTTCTGTGTTTCTACCCCCGAGTAAGCCATTGTGTGAAACGAAGTAAATTTCATGTTATTCACGATTTCTATACATATGAAGCAGCTTTTTTCATTGACTAAGAGGACTGACAATATCGATGGGATAGGTGTGTGTTAGGGTTCATTGTTTGTCAGTGGGGTGTGTGTATGTCATGCTAGTGACGTATAGCGGCTCATTTTACGGTAATCGTATGGTCGGTTGGGTGGTGATGACCTAATTGGTAAATGGGTGAAGTAAATGGTAGTTGATGGCGCGACATGTAGCAATTACGTGGATTGTGGAATGGTGATGGTGTTAATAGTGAATGGTTGGGACAGTGGGTTAGAGTGATGCTGTAGGTGATGGTGTGGTGAATGGTGATTGTGATGTTGTGTGTATGTGTGTGTGTGGAAGTATTGGTGCAAAAGTTGATAATGATGTGAGAGATCTAGTTATGATGGCGTTGGAGACGTTTGAGGGTATTTAATGTGGCTATGGTATAGATGGGAGTAATGGTCTAAGGTGATAGTGACTGTTACTGGTGATGGTGACGTTACTAAGAGAGGTGATGCTGTGAGCTTTGCTGTGACAGATGGTGATGGTGAGGCGGGTGAGGATCACCATTTCCTTGATAGTAATAGTTCAACAATGGTAGCGAGGGATGCAAGCTAACATGATGACGACCTTAGGGCTGTGATGCTTGCGAATCAACGTTTCACGAGAGAGAGAGAGAGAGAGAGAGAGAGAGAGAGAGAGAGAGAGAGAGAGAGAGAGAGAGAGAGAGTCGAGAGCTCCTCTCCATTCATAAATCCCCCGATGAACTCTGTCTCTTAGATAACCCAAAAACCTCAGTGAACCTCACCTCACATTGACGTGGAAACCTCAGTGCATCCTACCTCACAATGACCTCAAAACCTAAGTACATCCTA
Source organism: Panulirus ornatus (assembly GCF_036320965.1). Taxonomy (NCBI): domain Eukaryota; kingdom Metazoa; phylum Arthropoda; class Malacostraca; order Decapoda; family Palinuridae; genus Panulirus; species Panulirus ornatus. Next base: position 20,061,078 of record NC_092275.1, read on the forward strand.
CCTCACAGTGACGTGGAAACCTCATTGCATCCTACCTCACAATGACCTCAAAACCTAAGTACATCCTACCTCACAATGGCATGGAAACCTCATTGCATCCTACCTCACAATGACCTCAAAACCTAAGTACATCCTACCTCACAATGACCTCAAAACCTAAGTACATCCTACCTCACAATGGCGTGGGAACCTCATTGCATCCTACCTCACAATGACCTCAAAACCTCAGTACATCCAACCTCACAGTGACGTGCTTAACCTCAGCACACTCCACCTCTTGAAGACCTGGACGCCTAAGTGCACTCCACTGCCTTCCCAGCCATAGACCTTGTTGCACTCTCTCTTTCCGTGGCCTCGAAACCTCACTCCACCCACACACACGACAGCTCAGCCATCCGGGCTCCTCACTGTTCACTGTCTCGCTTCCGTGAATCTCGAACATCCAGTTGACTTACCAGGCATCTCGTCGTACTTGAATCATAGTTTCGTTAGGGTGGAAACGCGAAACGAAGACATCTTCTACAGAGAACTGGGAAGGTTCGTCATTAGACCTTTGCAGGAAAATAAGGGGTTTTAGAAATGAACATAAACTAGTTATTAGAGAAAATTACTTTTAGGCTGTATAAGGAAATATACCCAAAGAAACAACTGCTTCGTATATATATATATATATATATATATATATATATATATATATATATATATATATATATATATATATATATATGGCTAGAAATATAAGACAAGTTATGGGATGTCACAGTGGTCAGTGAAAAGAGATCATAGACAACTCAAGACAGTAATCTGTTTGTCTGTCTGTCTGTATCTGTCTGTCTGTCTGTCCTTTCAGTATGGCCTAAGGCCCAAGGGCCCCTTCCGGTGCGTATCGATACTCAGACGAGCGGAAGCGCTGGGCCGACCGAGTTGCTTCGCCGCTCCGAACAGTTTCATTGGTAACGTCCAACAGAGTTGCAATAGTGAACACTGATGTGCTGTAAAGGACACAGTGTCTTAGCAACTATACTCATACCTTCATACTGTACCGCTTGAGTTTCACTGTAATACATTGACAGTACTTCAGTATCACTGACAAGAGTCAGTTTAACGATTTACCACTCAGTTTTTTTCATTGTTTGAACTTGTAGATTTATTTCAGGAATTTCATCCTGTGAAATCAGTGAATCTATTTCAGTGATTTCGGTGTGTGAACTCGTGGATATATTTCAGAAGGTTTCTGTGGTTGCAAATGACGTGAGAAGAGATGGTCACTCTTCAAACTGTTTTGTCATAGTTGGGGCGGTTACGCGGTGAGAGATAGAGCTAGTGAGAGAGAGAGAACGTGTGGATGAGAGAAGATTGTATTTCTGGGTAAGCACTTTTGTTTTGGATGTGGTCTATAGGAGGTTTGAGCCTTGTATTATCTACTCTAAAATTGGGAAATGAGACATTTGCTAACATATGGTTATGACTCATTTTATAAAGACAACGATTCTGTTCACTGGATATCCACTGAGGATACACATATAACCAGGGTATATAAGTGGTTAAGACCACATCAGTGGAAGCCACTGGAATAGAAGGAGCACTCCTGGTGGACTGGGATGTCCCAAGTGCATTAGACTGGGATTGTCCCAGGTGTGGTGGACTGGGCTTTACGGTTTGGGACCAAAAATTTTCCCACCGGGGTCCTCTCTCATACTGGGGTAGGCCTCACAACACCCCGAACTCTCAAGGGAGGCCTACTTCTGGGGCTGGGGTTTGTGATGCTGGGGGAGCCTCACACCCCCAGAGCTGTCTTTTGGCGCAATGTGTCTCATGCACCTTATATCAAAGGCTGCTAACTCTCTGAATCCCTACCATCATTAATCCCATTCTAATCCAATGGGTCGATTACATGCATGTAGGATATGTCTTACTGAAAACGAGTCTTAAGTGATCAATTTTCCTACATGTCTCACTGGCGCTTATGTAAATCGGTGTCTGAGTACGTCTGTATGTCATTTTAGGGATCCCTTGATAGACATACGGTTCTGTACGTAATACATATGTGTATAATGAGTATTCTTTGCATCCTCACACTTAGGGGCTACAAATACTATACATTCCTTGTTGATTGCCTTTACTGACGTCTCTATATACGCTACAGACAATTGATGAATATATCATTGACTCTGGTACATGACAGGATCATTCCTCTGCATTTACATGACCCGACAATAACCATATTCATAAAGATATCTCTGTATAATGATAACTCCCACTTGTTTGTATCATCTCTCTCATCTGAACATACTAGCATCTGGTGTGTGTGTGTGTGTGTGTGTGTGTGTGTGTGTGGCATGAAGGGAAACTGGAGCAACATAAATAAACTCTCGTTATAGCATTTCCGGCTCCAGCCGCTATAAAATGCACTTTTATCAAGACGGATGTACACACTCCCTGGTCGGGTTCCCACTGCCTTCCAGTTTCTAGATAAAGTCCATTTTTGACTCCGCTTCCAGATCAAACTGCTGTTTCGTTACTCAAATTGCTGTTTCGTTATTCAAACTGCTGTTTCGTTATTCAAATTGCTGTTTCGTTATTCAAACTGCTGTTTCGCTGTTGTTATTGAGTGAATCAAAGAAGTAATTCTTGATCTATTATTATCAATGGGATAAGGGAAGGGTTGTAGTAAAGTCTTGCGTGCATTTCTTTATATTGTATTTAATCTTAAGTAGTCAGCAGCATATTGCTACACAAATTGGAGTTTTGTTAGAATATCTTTGCATTTCGACCCTACGGTAACTCTGTTAGTGAACCCGACCGCTAGATAGTAGCACTAAAAACTCACAAGTGTCACATGGTTAGTGTCAGACAGATCTATGGCCCCTTGAGATGGCTGCTCTCAGAATTCTTTCATCTGCTTTGGAACACGAGAGCGAATGTCTAACTCTCCCTCTCCTGTTATGAGAAATAGAACTTATTCTTGTCGTTCAGCTTGGGGGAAGAAGAAGAAAAATCACATCACCACATCATCTGTTACTGAACCTCCTTCAAAGCTCCACCTTTCTACCATTTCTATGAACCTCGACATGTCTTTCCAGTATTTCGCTCCAAATCTTCACCTTTCTACCATTTCTATGAACCTCGACATGTCTTTCCAGTATTTCGCCCCAAAGCTTCACCTTTCTACCATTTCTATGAACCTCGACATGCCTTTCCAGTATTTCGCTCCACAGCTTCACCTTTCTACCATTTGTATGAACCTCGACATGTCTTTCCAGTTTTTCGCTCCGTCTCTTCGGTAATACCTGGAGCAGGTGCCAGGGGCCGCTCAGATCTAAAGGATCATAATTAAACAACCTTCCAGGTCAGGGGACGCGGGAGTCACTACAGACGAGACATAACAAGGGGCCAGACGATTCTTGGTTCACGGAAACTGATACAATGTCGTTTTCTCTTTGCTTACTCTGTCCACGGGAGCATTGCCATGGAATGAGTCAATGTTTTGCCTAGTTCTCGAGCCTTTGGACAGTGCTTGAGTTAAAATATTTACACTATCTTCCACTCCTTTGGCGAGGGCCTGCTCAAACGACTGGAGGTCTTATTACATTAACTGGGAAACCAGTCACTCAGTTTCTCTTCATACAGAAGGAGAGGGAAGAGAAAAAGCGATGCGGCCGAAATGATATTCTTACAACATGCGAAACATTTAGTGTATATGCATTAACATAAATAACCTGTATACTCCTATTTTCTTTAGACAAAATCTCGGGAACTGAAAATTTCCGTCTTGCACTGGTGCGCAGTAAAGGTTATCGTAAAGAATTGGGTATTCTTAAGCTTGAATTTGTTATATCTGGCATCAAGCTCTTTCTCTGATATTCGCCTTCAGAGATGGAATGCTAACAAACGTCTGTGTACCTGGGTACATTAAGAATATACCGAGCCAGACCCACGTATGCGTAATAACTCTGGGGGGGAGTTTTGAACACACAAAGCGCTCGCGGTGTGATGTGATGCAATGGATTTCCATTGTAATAAAGCGCTGGGCTCGTTATTGCGTGGCTGGAGTAACAAGAAAACATGAATTCTTATCTAAAAAAAAAAAAAGCAGTTGCTGTTCATAGGTCAGGTTCTGCATACCATATGCCTAAAGCGATATCTCAGGTATATGAATTCAAAAGATATGTAGTTTATTTAGAAATTGTTTCGTTGGCACGCGACTAGGTTGTATAGGCAACAAACCAAAGATAATAGGGTCATCCTGGTCTGTTATCAAATGTTGATCTGATTATTACTTAAGTCTGGATCTAGAAGCATGGGCTTAAAAAAGGTGCTACTCTTATCATCAGATTCAAGCACTTGTATACCAGGATAAAGTCAATCACTTGAACATATACGTTTTCTCTACATTGCCCCAGCAAATATCCGGGTCTGCTGACTTGCCTCAACACATTAACTGCATCACTAACGCAACGAATAAATTTGCTAAGGGTTACTTTAATGCGTTATTGAAACAACTGTGAGAACTAGCTCAAACGATGTACAAGTAGCTAATGATGGATATACTAATTGTCAATATATATATATATATATATATATATATATATATATATATATATATATATATATATATATATATATATATATTTGGGCCACAATTTTACCTGTGGTTAAGTTAAACATATAACAAACTATGATGATGATTTCACTCTCGGTGTATGAAGATGAACAGAGCTCTGAAAACTTTGCTGTGTGTTGGATACTGTCAGATAGATGCTATGGCAAAGAGTGTGGATATGTATGTCTTTTTTTTTGTTAGACCTGTTGGATGCTCTGGCCAATACTGGCGAGAGAGAGAGAGAGGCCATCAGGGATTTCTTGCCACCTCAAACGTCAGATACGTCTTAGCTTAACAGTCGCAGTATTTCCACTTCCTAAAGACTTCCCTGATGATAGACACATTCGCTCTCCGTTAGTCTTTCTCATCTTCCCCCCACCCCCCCATACAATAGTCCTCCAAAAATCTTCCTCCAGAAGTGAGGAAGATGATATATATATATATATATATATATATATATATATATATATATATATATATATATATATATATATATATATATATATATATATATTCCTATGAGTCGACGGGAAAAATAAAACACGATAAGTTCCCAAGTGCACTTTCATGTAATAATCACATCATCAGGGGAGACACAAGAGAGAAATATAACAGTCAGTTGATATACAACGAAGAGACGTAGCTAGGATGCCATTTGGTAAACATGCGACTGTCCAAGACAATGGCGTCCTAGCTACGCCTCTTTGTTGTATATCAACTGACTGTTATATTTGTCTCTTGTGTCTCCCCTTATCATGTGATTATTACACGAAAGTGCACTTGGGAACTTGTGTATGTATATATATATATATATATACACGAGCGTTAATGAAATGGCCTCGATGACGGTATACAGTTGCTCTCACAGTCTCAGATAGCAAAAAAAGAAGAAAGAAATAGAGATAAAAGAAAATACATTGGCGTAAAAACAAATACGCCACTTAGCACACATGTATGATTATATATACATTAACGCATACCGTAAGATGTCCCGAACATATACATCCATAAATATACAATCAGACAATGTTTGCCCAGGCGACAAAACCACTTAAGTGGCAGGTTGAGTTCATCAGTCAAGCATACACAGCTCCATTTGTGTCAACAAACAACTCGGCGATAGATTATGACTCAAGGTCACCTGACCTCACTGATGGTTGGTGGCTGCGGAGCCCAGTCGTAGACACTGTCATTTGGCCTTAATATGTGTGCGTGTGTGTGTGTGTGTGTGTGTGTGTGTGTGTCCTACTTTACGTGTTTGGCGCAATCAGATGACATGACCTTATTCGCTCCCCATCATCAATGGGCCAATTTAACAAATCACTCCCCCATAGCTTGCCATTACCTGGGTGATATTCCTCCTCAACACCCCATTAGAGAGGCACTTCCTTATTAATGAGTCTCACCCCCTGACTCTGCGTTAGTAGCTCCCAGCTCCTCATTACCGGGTCGCTCTCTCTCTCCTCATGAGTGAGTCTCTTTCCCCTCCCTCCGGTGTAGCCGCCCAAGGCCAATAAGGTAACCTTTGTAATTCAAAATGAAAGAACCCAACACACATACACACACACATACACACACACACACACACACACACACAAACACACACACACATACACACATACACACACACAAAACACACACACACATACACACACACACACACACACCACACACACACACAAAACACACACACACATACACACATACACACACACAAAACACACACACACATACACACACACACACACACACCACACACACACACAAAACACACACACACACACACACACACACACACACAAAACACACACACACACACACACACATACACGAACACGAACACACACACACAGACACAGACACACACACACACACACACACATACACTCTCTCTCTCTCTCTCTCTCTCTCTCTATTTCCCTCATTCTACAATCTTTCCTTTCTTTTAGGATAGAGTTCTTGATAAGCATGAATCAGTTGGCATGATTACTTTCGTGATCTTGTATCTGTACTGGGGAAATTCATGTGATACCTAGTAACCACACTTACATGCGATCAAACAGTTATGAACGCGATAGTAAGTAATGCTGAATGGCAAAATATGGACCCGCTTGTATGGCTAGATTGAAGTCCCCACGAAACCACGACACTGTATTCGTACGGGGGTCAGTGTTTGCCGAGGAAGTGTATGAGTGCGTATGTCTTTCATGGAAGGGTAAGTAAATGTATTTATGCTAAGAATGTAAGAATCTTTATGTATTAATCTATTCATCTTTTTGATGTATGCATATCAACATAGACGGATAGATGTGTAAGTACATATAATTATGTGCCTGTTTGCATTGTCTGTATGCAAGAAGTTACAACTCTGTATGTCTGTATCATCCCTTTAACTTGGGTGTATATATTACATATATAGGCATGTATGCGGATATCAATCTTTGGACATATGTATCTAATGCAACCATGTGATGTGTGCGTTAACCTTTGGGTATAAGTGCTTGTCGTGTATACATGTGATGTATATGCATACTTACTTTGGTAGATATGCATTAATTATATATATATACCAAGCTGTGATTATAAGCGGAAAAGTCATATCACATGCAAATTTGAGAATATGCCTAATTCCTCATACAGACCCGAATCTGCCCGTCTTGCTTCACTCAATTCCCTTGATCTCACGATCGACATCTCTTGATGGCACTTGACACTTCAAGATGCGAACCCTAAGATACTCTTCGCTAAATACCCTAACATTTAGTCAATAACTTCCCATGTTCTATCTAATATATACTCTTATATCTCTCATATTCATCTGTCAACATTAGGACGGCAATAACAGCGTGGTATAAAGATGATATAACGCTAGCGTGTAAGACATACCACGAATGGCGATGGTGCCTGTGTCATGTGGCACTGTGTGGTATGACAGCGTACACGTAGCCGTGAACGGAGGCACATTGTTGCTAGTCGACGACTGAATGGTGGTTTGTGGCGACGAAAGCACTATGAGGCGTGTGGCATGCCATTAGTATGCACTTATGCTAGTGTTGATGTAGCAGTGATGGTGTGATGATGAAGGCTTGGAGCCAGGAGAATCTCCTTCTCTCTCTCACTCTCTCTTCCTCCGTCTCTTTACCGCTCTCTCTCCCTCCTCTGCCATTCCACCTCCCCTCCCGCGCCATCACTGTATTGCCACATCAGTCTGTTACCTCTCCTTCTCAAGCCTACTGCTAACCTCGGCCACAGACGGTCACCTCCACAGGAAGGGGCTTGTTAAACCCCCACTATACCGATGGGTCACCGCTTCATGGCGTGTGTTTGTTTAGTGGTGACGCAACCCAGAGCGTTGGACCACAGCTGGAGCCTTCTGGTGGAAGGGAGGGAGTCAGAGAACGGACTAATTTACTCGTTAACAAAAGATGGAACGTCTGAGTATTACTATCCTTTGTTTATGTTAGCTGAGACGGCACGGGCAATTGAATGCCCTAATCAAGGCCATTTCATTGCTGCAATATATAAGTTCCCAAGTGCACTTTCGTGTAATAATCACATCATCAGGGGAGACACAAGAAAGAAATATAACAATCAGTTGATATAATACGAAGAGACGTAGCTAGGACGCCATTTAGTAAACCAGGCGTCCGATTTGGTAAACCAGCGCTTGGGGAGGGTGAACAACCGAGTGGAGATCTAACCTTAGGCTGAGCAGCCCTTGAGGCACAGTGGAATATGAATGACAAATTAGACGAACTGTGGAATAAGTCCTTGATCAGATTATCTACGACGAGAGGTCTTCCAAAAGGGTATGACCGTTCACCGAGGGGGTATACAGACCTACGAAGGCGTTGTAGGAGGTAGACGTCATCAAGCGCTGTGTGTGTGTGTGTGAGGCGGAGTGATTGCATGTCTGACGACTAATGAATAGCGTGGTGGGTAGGTGGGTGGGTCAGAGGGAAATGACACAGCAGCCTGGATAAGAGGAGTGAAAGTTGACGGACAGGAAGGAGAGAGAGAGAGAGAGAGAGAGAGAGAGAGAGAGAGAGAGAGAGAGAGAGAGAGAGAGAGACCCCCACAGTGATGTGAGAGATTATAAGTGGTCTAAAAAAAAGGGGGGGGGGGGGGAAACGACGAAGATCAGAGAGGAAAAAAAAAAAAAAGAGTTTCGAAAAGCAAGATGCAGAGTTCGAGGACTCTCGGGTCATCGTAGATACAGTAGTGCATCCGAGACACCAAGCTCACGCCTTCGTCAGTTGGGCGGGAGGAGAAACACAACAAGAGAGGAACCAGGATGTTGGGACTGGGAGGGTCATTCAGTACAGTATGTTGGCCGATGGCTTACAGGGTAACACCATCTGCGTCACAAGACAATAGAAAAAAACACAAATGTGATATATAGCGCAAGTGTTTACCCTGTGTTGAACCTTTTGTGGACCCGCTGAAACCAAATATGTCGTGGACTAGGCCACATAAACAGGATCTATTTAGCCCCCTTATGTATTAAGTTCATGCCAGCTCATCGTGTGGGTTTGCTGACTTGGCCCACACAGAACGGGATGAAAAAAAAACCATCTCCACTGTTTTGTTGAACTTGACGTCATTAACATTATTGGAATCATTCAAGTTATAATCTACCTTAAGATCACTCCTATGCTTGGAGGGATGTCTGCAGACACCATGCGCCTCAAAACCGTGGTTTGTGCCTGTATCAATCGCCCCCTAATCCACCTATCGACGACTGATTCACTGATTCTATCTTCCCTTTACGTTAAACGCTGGGAAACGGCTACCCTGTTAGAATTAGACGTTTTGATTCCCCAAGCCATCAACAGAACGATCAGATTCTACAAATTCCATGTCTCTAACCATCAGATGCCTCAGATCACCCCATGTGTTGTTACCAGTCCCCAAAGGTTGATGGTATATAACTCATTAATGTAATGCCTGGCTGGTCATTACAAAAAGCCCCATACCCACGTCATGTTTACATCAAAGTCACAGATAATAGGAGCATGTCTAGTAGGTGTTCTTGGTAATAGGTGCAAGTAGTAGGTTAAACGTTTTCTAGTGCTCGAAACGTTCCGATTATTGGTTCTAGTTGCTCAAGGGACGTTTTTATAATCCTGGAAACGTTCAGGATAATTTTGAAGCCATTTCCATGACAAACGTTTAAAACTACAAACGTTCAGAAGGTCACTGACGCAGGCGACTCGAGGAGGGACGTGAGACATTGCTTCACTTGTTCAAGTCATTGGTTCAGGTGGTTCGAAGATCATGTTGCGGTGCTTCAGACATTCAGAAGAACACTGGCGTAGTTCAAATATTCAGGAGATCGTTGGTTAAGGCTGCTCGAGGATCATCGTGATGTAGCGCTTCGGAGGTTCAGGAGGTCAGTGGTAAGCGAGACGAAGCACACATTATGAAGCTTCGAATGTGTATGTGGTACTTGCGTTGTCAAAGGCGCGATAACACGTTACCATTGCCTCGTAAGCGCGGGGAATTATTATTCTGGCCGAGCAGTCAGATGAATTATCATTATCATTAATGTTATTTATCATGATTACCATTTTCAGCTATGAGGTATATTCTTATCTCTGATATCACCAATATACAGGACCTGTTAATGGTGTTCAGATGCACTTGAATTCAAGAGCCGAAATCTTCTTTTGAGTTTCTTCATCGTATTATATAATCAGCAGCAAAGAACAGCAATGTATGATTTGTAGGTTGTACCACGACACGATGGAAATTACTAGGCAGGGGAATTATTGCTATAATTGAATCAAGCGTCAGTTCATCTTGGGATGTGAATCTTCCATGACAGTGAAGCGAGCATTCAATTACCTTTGGTCATTAGTGATGTATATGAATTGCTTTTGTTCTCCTCGCCTACTGGGAATATCATTCTGGGAAACGAATGCATTATCTAGGTAGTTGTGTGGTGTTCTTACCGAAGCAAAATACACTTATTTGATCAGCCAGTTAGATCTTGAAGTCCTTCAATGACTTGTACCTTTTGAAGGTCTGCTGTATTAGACACGTCAAAATAACAATGTTTGAAGCTTATATTATATGAAGGATCTCACAGGACAATTTGTCTTCTTAGCCTCCCTCTCATGCTATTATATAGCGAAGTTATAAATGCGTGTCTCGTAAACATGAAATGGTCCTTGCTAGCTGGTTGGTTGTTCGGGTGTTTGGGCTGTGGACCAATCAACTTGCCAGGATCAGTAATGCCGTTGGCGTCCAACAGTAAAATCATTAACTTCTTCCTGTGTTAAAGAGAATCCCCCTGGAAAAAGCCACGGACGCTCTCCGTACGCATCTGGCTCCTCTGCCTGAGTTATATGCTCGGAAACATATCTAACGAGGCGTATAATTGAGAGTAAATAAACACCCCCGGGCGTCCATTCCCTCTGACGTCATGGCGGTGGGAGGTAGGTACGCACGCAATCCTCGCCTCACACTGGCCTTGCTAACCCCTCGCACTCTTGGCGCAGCGACCGTGGACAATACATCCACCCTCGGCTTGGCTTGCTCATCCCCTACGACCAGTGACATACGAGAGAGAGAGGAAACGTCTTCCCCCCTCCCCTATTTAAGAGGTGGGTTCTCCATCCCGCAACACTGTACATTTTTAAACATTAGCAATAGATGAAGGTGACTGCGAGAGTCGGTAGTTTTAACCGCCGTGAATGTTATACAAAATGCTTCATGGTTATACACTCTGTTCACGAAGAGTTTTAAGTGACTCATTTTTGGCTTATAACCAAACTTGGTGATTTTGCTAAAGAGAGCGGATGTGGAGCACCTCAACCCCACCGTGTGGACTCTTGACATACAAGATGAGCTGATTTTCTCGAGCTCGCTCGTTCTTAAAGTTGGCTAACTTACCATAACAGGTCACAGATAGTGCCTTATGCTCTCGAGGCCAACCTCTTTTTTTAAAACCCCTACCACAGGCTGCCACGGGAAAGTCCCATGGAGAATTCCCCTAGGGTTGACGCTACGCCTCCAGTTTTACGAGGGCAGAAGAATTCCTCTGTACCCCACCTCGTTGAAATAGCATTTGATTTTCGTAAAGGAAGATATCCTTTAAGTCCTTCGAAGACGACTACAAGCAATGATAATAGTGTCTCCCTGTCAGTGGAGAGTTCCCGTTCAGGGTGACCCATTAGGATTTTCCTTTCATCGTTGCCTTACAACCAGTAAGAGAAATGAAAGACGAGACTTGACGCCGAAAATTATGATCGTCTTCAAACACGAGTCTCCATCAGTCACCTCGAACTCGGCCGTAGCCCGCTGGTAGAACATGTTTAATTGGGTCATCATCATGTGTCGTGTACTAGCTCAGTAGCCTTGAGTCGGTGTCACGATCCAGTCTACTGGATACGAGTCCTCGGCGCAGAACAGCTTCACAACTCGACTGTCCTGTGCTCATTCCTTAGCCTTCTACACCTGCGTCCAACGCTCGGCTCAGAGTGACTGTCGTGCTTTGTGCTCCAGTCCAGCTGCGTTTGAACTGAGCCATTCATATAGTTATTGCTTAATCGTTGCGTTCTATACATGCATCATCTTTGTGACCGTATATCTTGCCCTTTCGTTCAGCCTCATGATCGTATTTCTCCTACCCAAACACTCATGAATGTATTATAACTTGTGCATGTCTGATGCTCAACGCAGCCAACCTCATAATCGTATATCTTGTTCCCAATCTCACCCTCATGACCGTATGTCTTGTGCCCAATCCAACCTCACAACCTCACACCCGTATGTCTGGTAGTCAGTCCATCCTCATGAATCCAACCTCATGACCATATTTCTTGTGTTCAAGTCACCCTCATGACTGTATATGTGGTGCTGAATCCTCTCACCCTCATAAACGTATATCTACTGCCCAACCCACCCACCCCTAAGACCATATGTCTCCTGCTTATGTTACCCACCCTCATAACCGTAAGTCTTCTGTCCAACCCACCCAATCCTCATGACCGCAGATCTGCCCAACCCACCCAATCCTTATGACCGCAGATCTGCACAACCCACCGAATCCTCATGACCGCAGATCTGCCCAACCCACCCAGCCCTTATGACCGCAGATCTGCACAACCCACCCAATCCTTATGACCGCAGATCTGCCCAACCCACCCAATCCTTATGACCGCAGATCTGCCCAACCCACCCAATCCTTATGACCGCAGATCTGCCCAACCCACCCAATCCTTATGACCGCAGATCTGCCCAACCCACCCAGCCCTTATGACCGCAGATCTGCACAACCCACCCAGCCCCATGACCTTAAGTCTTCTACTCGACACACCCTCTTGACCTTCAAGTCTTAAGCTGAACCTAATCTTAAAAATGTTATTTTCTTACATAGTGTGTTGGAGGCACTAGTCATGGAGTAAAGTCCACTACGAGGTTGAGCCTGAACTGTAAATTGAAAAGGGTGATAAAAGTAGACATAAGGAGAGCGAAGGGAAAATATCTTTAAGAGTTTTGAGTAAGTGGAGCGAAGGAGATAAGCGTTCCAAAGGTTTGCGGTAGAGAGAAAAAGCAAATATCACAACGTCCCACCCTGGGGTTGTCACATGGTCACAGACACGACAGCTGTCACGCGATGCCAAAGGTTCTCGTGTATTACGCAACACGCCAGATGGTTCGTTCATTGGAGAGAACTTGAGAGATGTACTGGATCTGGGTTTGATGAAGTGTGGCCTCGCTTGTTCTCATTATTTACCGTATGCATGGACGTCCGCCGGTGCATGGTGTCAGTGCACAAGTGTTTGTATGTGTGTGTGCTTATTTGTGTGTGTGTGTGTGTGTGTGTGTGTGTGATTACTGTATGTGATTACTGTGTATGATTACTCTTTGCGTGCTACGAGGAGAGAGCTTTACACTCGTGTTTACCCCCATCTCTTAACCCTGTGTATATATGAACCATGTCTTCATGTCTTGACTCTTATGTATGCACATACACACACACACCAGCCTAAGCCAGGTACCCATTCATCCACCAGCACAGAGGGGAGGAGGATGAACACTTGTGGTGGGTGTGGACCAGCTGCCACGACCTCGAAATGTCCCGAGCTGAATTATGGTCTGGAGTATTCTTAAGTATTTCTCACATACGTACTTCATAGCAAACATATGATCCACACATCCTCTACCACGTGCGAAACCACACTGTTCCTCCCCAGTCTGATGCTCTGTGCATGCCACTACCCTGTCAATTACCACTTCCACTTATACATTTACCATGCACACTCAACAAACTTATACCCCCTGTAATTCGAAGACTCGTTCTTGCCTTTGTACAGTGGTGGTACTTGTACATGCATTCCACCAATCCTCAGGCACCTCACCATGATCCATATATACAGCGAAAATACTAACTAGCCAACGAACAAGTCAGTCACCCTCTTTCTTAAGAATCTCATCTGCAGCACCATCCACTCCAGCCGCCTTGCCACTTCTTACGCAGGGCTATCACCACCTACCCCCATTCATCAAGCTACATGCTATGACCCCTCTCACTTCGCAGACTTCCCCAACCAAATCATCCCTACACCTGCTACCCCCATCATCAAACACTGTATTCTACAAACATACACAAACTGTAGGAATGAAGGTGAGCCAGCATTCCCATAGCAAGAAGAATCTAAGCTCAGAGATTTCGTCACAGATGAACCCAGAAAATGCCCTCTCATACATTAACACCACCTCCGCCAACCAGGCCATCAACAAGCACATACCACAATCAGACAGAAAGCAATATAACTCAAACTTCTCGCTAGTTGCAGACCTCGTAAACAAACACACTCGGACAAAGAAGCACTCATCAACAAATATAGATTATAAAACAAATCCTAATTCATAATCAACACCATCTCTAACCTAATCACTGAGAGGCACACAGCAAACTTACTACACTCCTTCCTCAACACTAGGAGCCAAAAGAAACCAACACTGACAAATGATGGAGAAAATTTACACCTCCCACACCGCCCCTGACATGAAATGTTCCTTACCCACACCAACAACGTCTCCTCTTCTCCTACCCCCTTAAGAAAAAGATTCACGCACAAAAACTCGTGAAACACGAGCAAAAAAACATTAGTCTCAAACCACCCACACCCCTAAACAGGAGACCCATGAAAAACTTACAAAAAGAAAAAAGTCATCCACCCTGGAAAAAAACTGCTTACCCGTCCTTCATTCTCGGTGACACTTGCAGCGCAATTAAAACAGTACAGACGACTCTTGCAAGCGATCCTCACAACACGTGAGACGAACATAAAAAAAAGCTTCTGTCCCGCTCACAACCCAAGCACTTTGCGGCCATCAACAACCACTCCTGTTTACCAAGCAAAATCCCAAACATCTAGACGTATAATGGTAACATAGTACTTACCATAAATCCCTTCAAACCAACAAGTTCTCTCAGTTTCGTCTGCCCCAATGCCACTGCTGTTACTGGTCTCCTAACTCCATAAGGTGATGCAGGTTGATTCCCTTGCAGTTCCCTTCAGGGGTCATCTAGTTTATAGGTGTTGTGGCTAACAGGATAGTAAGCACCGTGCCATACAGGAGGAGGATGAGTGTCTAAATCACACACACACACACACACACACACACACACACACACACACACACAGATGGGTGTTGGATGTGTTGGTCGGGTCCAGTTTTGAGAGCGTATCTTGGAGGGCAGATGGTGAGAGGAGGTATGTGGGTAGTGATTATTGTCTTGGTGGCGTGTAGTTTGCATGAGCTTTATTTCATAAAGTGTCGTCGTTTGTAGTCCAGCATTGCTCACTGATTGGTCTCGGTAAACAGGATGTTGTGCTGTATGAACGTCCTGAGTCGCCTCCTTGTCCTTGTTGTTTGTCTCTTAGGATGTGCATTTATAGTGAAGAGCGAAGGTAGTAGATCTGGGCGTAAGCCTTATCTGTTGGAGGAGAGCTCTGTGTGTGTGTGTGTTTATCTCTTGGAGTAAGGCGAGTACTTGCATCTCTTTGCTTGCTTTTTGATTGCCACTGGTGCTGAGTTGTCAACTAGTGTATGTATGGGGTTCTAATGAGTGGCAGAGTCAGCTGGTGATGGTGAGGTTATGTTTTGACGCTTTATGATGGTTGTTTGTGTTGGGAGGGTGGTGGTTTAGGTGTCGGTACTCAAGAAGCTATGGCATGTCCATAGCTCGTGAGTCGTCGTTTATGCAGAGGACGAATGAGCAAGGCAGCTGAGGGCGTCTGATAGACTCCCTCTGATGATGGTGGAATAGAACCGAAGAGAGAGATGTCCTGTCGAAACGTCAAAGTTCATGATTAACGGCAAGGATGAATGGTAATCGAGGCATTAACCACCCAGTGATGAGGAACAAATGCGTGTGATTGTGTAGATTGTTTGGCTGTGGCTCGTGGTTCAGCCCGGCAGCTGCAAGAACTTGGCTATTCTGGGGGAGGAAGTCTGTTGCTGGGCGAGGGAAGCCTGGGTAAGGTTCTCCACCTCACTTCACAAGCAGCTAAGTAGTAGTCGGTGGTCGCTGGACCCTCTGCCCTCGGTCTCTTCCTTGTATATCAACTTAGCGTTACGATTCTTTCTTGAGTCTCCCCTAATGATGTGATCACTACACGAAAGTGCACTTGAGAACTTAACGTATTTCGTTTCCCCGTGATTTTTTTTTAAAAGAAGGAACAGAGATGGGGGCTAAGTGAGGATATTCCCTCAAAGGTTCAGCTCATATATATATATATATATATATATATATATATATATATATATATATATATATATATATATATATATATATATATATATATATGAGAGAGAGCGTTAATGGGATGGCCTTAATTAGGGCCTCGGTTGCCCGTGCCGTCTCAGCTAACATAAAAAAATAAAATCAGTCGACATCCTCTTCCCTTCACCAATCATGTCTACTTTGTTTCTGCTGCCACTGAGGGTCACTTCATCTGGCTCGACTCTGAGTTCAGCAGTTACTCATACCCTTCATCTCTCACAGGTCCTGCAGTGGCACGTGAGCAGCAGCAGCAGCAGGAGGTGGGTGTCTTTGTCCACTGCTAAGTGCGGGTCGGTCGGGCAACGCGGATCTGAGTGACCGAACGATGCGACAATTCGTGGTGGTAGCTGCCTTGTTGCAGCTGGTCCACGTGGGTAAGCATAGAGAGAGAGAGAGAGAGAGAGAGAGAGAGAGAGTGTGGTGCCATCTAGACCAAAGATGAACTGTTTTGACTCTGCTCATCTGTCGCATTTTTTTTCTTGTTCTTAGATCTCCCCGTTATCCCTTATGCTCATCCTTGTCTCTGTCCATCCTCCATTTCTTCTTTATTCTCTTCCCTCTCTCTCTCCCTCTCTCTCTCTCTCTCTCTCTCTCTCTCTCTCTCTGCCACTTTACCTCGCTTACCGGCCTTTTTCCGAGCCGCCCACGGACAGAGACCAACGGATCATCCCAGAGAGAGAGAGAGAGAGAGAGAGAGAGAGAGAGAGAGAGAGAGAGTGTGTGAGTGAGTGAGTGTCCACAGCTGCAGCAGCTCATCTCTTCTTGTGGCCTTTTTTTTCCTTGTTGCCACTCCATCCTTGGCCTCACCATCTGAGATACATCCCACGGGTTCCCATTGTTGACATCATGGAGGTCATTCACGCCTCTCCCGTCTCACCAGTAATATGATACATGGCTCTTAATTATACAGTGGCCTGTACCCTTATATAAGGTCACTGTCTCGGAGGAGTATGTATAGGAATCCATGCGGATGGAAATAGCAACGGGCGGCTGGATCATCCCGTCTGTGGTAGCATAAGAGATTAGAATCATTTAGGGCTTCGTGTGTTGAGGATCTGATAGGGCAAAGATATGACTTAAAGGGAAAATGTATGTGATATCTTTCTCTACGGAAGCGTCAGTCACATCAGCCTAGGAGCCTTTGTGAAGCCTGTTCTTAAAACGAATCTTTGGTGCTTTTTTGTTTTTTGAACAGCTCTAACTAGTGGTTTAACACCATTTGCTCATAATCCTGCAGGAGAGAGAGAAAAGAAAGAAGTCCTTTGCCACATACGAAGTAGATCGTTAGCACTACGAGTTTGTATAGATCACTTCGAGTAAGCTCAGACTGATTCAAGCCTTAGATGGCCTTAGATTAAGCCCGCATTCATACAGAGATCAGCAGAGTCAAAAAGCCCCTAACTATATTCTCATTCTATCTACCAACAACCTCAATCAGCAACTCTACCCTCACCTCCACCTTCACCAGCTTAAATGCCACTGACTCTCTTCTCACTTTTCATCATCACCAAGACCTTGTATAAGCTCTAGGTCAGGGCTATTCAATCACTTTAGAAGTAGAGGGCCGGATTAAGAGCCTCCAATTGATAGAAGGGCCATACATTTATTTTACCTTCAACTTTTTTCTCTCTAAACATTTCATTCAACTAATCATTACAATTGATGACATGTTTCATTCAGCTAATCTATATGGTTGGTCATGATACAAATCTCGTTGATGCAGTTGAAAATCTACTTACGTAAAATTTCGTAAGCACTTAGATAGATACATAATTTCATTTATATATGTTGTCATCTTAAGTCTGTCAAAGGGCCAGTGAAAAAACCGTCCAAGAGCTGGATTTGGCCCGAGGGCCGCTAGTTGAATAGCCAGCCGCCCTGTGCCCTGCTCTAGGTAACCTTGAGGACGCTCATGTCATTCCCAACCCACCCCCCCACTCTCCCTACATCGCCTTGGAGACCCACTTAACCTCAGGTCCTCGCCTCCACAGCCGTGGGAAATGGTGACCAAGTTACGGTGGATGTCTCAGCGTTGCGGGCCTCGCTCCTCAAGGGCTACGACAGGATGGTGCTACCCAGCATGACAACCACGGTCAACATCTCTGATGTCCAGATAGTCTCCTTAGAGCTGGTGAGTGTCAGAAGGCTTTACTTCGAACCCTCCTTATCACTTAGTCCCGCCATAAGACTTGAGGAGGAGTTTGATTTAAGGCTCGTTCTGAAAGAGATTCTCAAAGAGGTCTTAACGAAGCTTCATTTCGCATAGGGTGGTCTTAAATCGAGGATTGCGTGTCCGCATCGTTTTCTGGTTCACAGTGACTGAAAGGAAGATATTACGTGACACTGGCATGTTTCCTCGCTATTGACCCTTTGTTTATGATAGGTCTAGAATATATATATATATATATATATATATATATATAATATATATATATATATATATATATGGGTATGTTTGAAGGAATAGTAGTTCCAACAATGTTGTATGGTTGCGAGGCGTGGGCTATGGATAGAGTTGTGCGCAGGAGGATGGATGTGCTGGAAATGAGATGTTTGAGGACAATGTGTGGTGTGAGGTGGTTTGATCGAGTAAGTAACGTAAGGGTAAGAGAGATGTGTGGAAATAAAAAGAGCGTGGTTGAGAGAGCAGAAGAGGGTGTTTTGAAATGGTTTGGGCACATGGAGAGAATGAGTGAGGAAAGATTGACCAAGAGGATATATGTGTCGGAGGTGGAGGGAACGAGGAGAAGAGGGAGACCAAATTGGAGGTGGAAAGATGGAGTGAAAAGGATTTTGTGTGATCGGGGCCTGAACATGCAGGAGGGTGAAAGGAGGGCAAGGAATAGAGTGAATTGGAGCGATGTGGTATACAGGGGTTGACGTGCTGTCAGTGGATTGAATCAAGGCATGTGAAGCGTCCGGGGTAAACCATGGAAAGCTGTGTAGGTATGTATATTTCCGTGAGTGGACGTGTGTATGTACATGTGTATGGGGGGGGTTGGGCCATTTCTTTCGTCTGTTTCCTTGCGCTACCTCGCAAACGCGGGAGACAGCGACAAAGTATAAAAAAAAAAAAAAAAAAAAAAAAATATATATATATATATATATATATATATATATATATATATATATATATATATATATATATATATATATATCCCTGGGGATAGGGGATTAAGAATACTTCCCACGTATTCCCTGCGTGTCGTAGAAGGCGACTAAAAGGGGAGGGAGCGGGGGGCTGGAAATCCTCCCCTCTCTTTTTTTTTTAAATTTTCCAAAAGAAGGAACAGAGGGGGCCAGGTGAGGATATTCCAAAAAAGGCCCAGTCCTCTGTTCCTAACGCTACCTCGCTAACGCGGGAAATGGCGAATAGTATGAAAGAAAGAAAGATATATATAGATATATCCAGCTTTGACTAACGGGACTTGAGAGAAGCGTATTTTTCCAATGATTGTGTCGTGATGGTGACAAGTGGCAGTACATGGCAACACGCTTCTTCGGGGTTGACTGATCTTTGGCGAAGACAATGTCTCTTAAAGGCGACCTTGAATACCTACTGGTGATGCTGGTGTCGGCAAGCCGAGCCAGATTCGAAGTTACATCGAAGTTCCAAACTTACGTATTTGCTGGAATAACAACCATATTGATGTAATTATATAATGAACTGCTGCTACTCCCATAGCCCCAGACAATTTAGGTTCATTAGAGAAGATGGCATATAGGCACAGAGAGCACACGCGTATCACAACTTAAATGTTGGGGTAAAGTTAGCTGTCTCGTATTTGACCAATTATCCTCTTGCCTTTGTCTAGATTTCCCAACATTCGAGGGAATCTCCCCATCCAAGCTTAAGACAGGATTACAAGCTTGAGCACGACGGGAGCGTTACAGCAAGCTTCAAGGGACAGGTCTAGGTGATGCTGAAGTACAGTTAACATGTAAGAAGGACTTCTAAATGAATTCCAAATCACGAGTCAATTACCCACTATGACTGGAGTGAACAGATGGTACCCAGAACTGCTGAAGGGAGTGGGGGGATACGTGATGCCTTAACTACTGAAGGGAATGGAAGATGCTTGATGCCCTTGGTGCTGAAGGGAGTGGTAGATACGCATTGCCCTGAGTGCTGAAGGAAGTGGTAGATACGCACCGCCCTGAGTGCTGAAGGAAGTGGGAGATACGCATTGCCCTGAGTGCTGAAGGGAGTGGGAGATACGCATTGCCCTGAGTGCTGAAGGGAGTGGTAGATACGCATTGCCCTGAGTGATGAAGGGAGTGGGAGATACCCATTGCCCTAACTGCTGAAGTGGGAGATACGTGGCATCTGAACCAAGTGAAGCCCCTCTGACCAATCCTAGGCGTAGGTGGTATGAACGAAGGGTGGAATGCTTAGATTTATCATCATTGTCACACTAAGAATATCACACTCGTTTATATGTAAATTCATACAGGCATATGTATATATCTAGCCATGATATATCTAATATGTATATAATCATAAGATATCTAATATATATGAGATTTCAACTGGATAAAGATCCAGAGTGGGTGGTGAGTGTCGGAGATTCAGCGACTGTATATTCAGTATACATATACACTATGATATATATGTGTGTATGAGTGGTTGGGTCGTTCTTCGTCTGTTTCCATGCGCCACCTCGTTGACGCAGGAAACGGCGATCAAGTATAACAAAAGTAATATATACATAGCATATATTGGAGTAGTATAAGGCAAAAGAACGAAAGGAGGAAGAGACCTAACTTAGGGTGTTGAATGTGACGTGCAAACGATGGTCCTCATCCGTTGGGATTAGCATGTATGGCGAACTAGTGGGAGAAAGTGACCAAAAACCTCGTAACTCGTTTGGGACAGTTTAGCATTACGTAGGGGATGACACAAACCATTTAGTAGAGGATCCTCTCCGATTTCTCCTTTAAGAACAGCGTCAGTTAGACAACAGGTTCCACTGCATTGGAGGTCAGTGTTATGCTAAAACTTACTTTTGCTGTATTGGAGATTTTTGCTTGTATATATAAAGCCATCTTCTTTTTTCGTGCTATTCACATATTCTCGTAAGCAATCACTGTTAGATTTCTGTGTGTGTGTGTGTGTGTGTGTGTGTGTGTGTGTGTGTGTGTGTGTGTGTGTGTGTGTGCTATTCACATCTTTTCTTGACGTGAGCAATCGCCCTTGGCAACACACATTTTAAGATCTTTTGAATTGTGTATTATTCTATGTTTTTCCCTCTTCAGTTCAGAACTATTAATAATGGATTCTATGTTTCCCTTTTCAGCACGAGGCGGAACATTCGATACATGTTTATTCCTGGCTTAGCCATGTAAGTACTTGTCACTCTTTATTGTGGCCTTATCTCACGCCACGGTGTCAAAATATAAGAGGAATTAGGTGAATAGAGTCTGAAAATGGGTGGTAGGGTACCAGATGAGCATCGATGATCTTAGGTGGACACGCTTGTTGGTCGTATACTAAACATATGTTCCCAGACATAATGAGATCAGATCCTTTATATCAGATGCTCATGTAATACACTCGCATCAGTATGACCAGATGTCATTAGCTCTATAGCTCTGCTTTTCTTTACTACACTAAACTCGTATATCTATTTAATCTAATTCTTTATACTTGATCTCCGTTTCCCGCATCAGCGAGGTGGCGCTATGAAACAGACTGAGAACGACCCATTCACTTACACACACACACACACACACACACACACACACACACACACACACATAGAAGCCCATACACGTACATACACATACATAAACATATCAACATATACAAACATACATACTTATACAGACATATACATATATATATACAGATGTATATATTCATACTTGCTTGCCTTCAATCTATTTCCGACGCCACCCCGCCCCACAGGAAACAGCATCGCTACCCCACGCTTCAGCGAACAAACCCAGTCAGAAAAAAATGTTAAACGCTTAGGATGACTGCAGACAGGAAGCGATGTCAACAGATCATCTGTGGGATCCATATCCTCTTTGTATTTCGATAAATCTTCTTGTATTTTTCCACGGTTTTGCTGTGGGATGTATAACTTCTCTTCACATTTGTTACGCTTCTTGAGCTTGCTTTCAGTTTCTGTTTTCGTTGCGTCTTCTCAACTGTCCTCAGGGTTCAGTAAGCTCTCCTGTAATCTCTGTAGCTCTCCTGTAACAGTGCCTTAATCCCTGCACTGCATTGTAGAGCTTTGATGCCACATATTTGATCTGTATGTACTTCGTAGCGTCTGCAACCTTACCCCAGTACTCCTGTTGGTGCTTAATGAGAACCTGTGTTGTATTTTCCATACGTTCTCTATATGGGCCCTTGCTCTTTTTTTTCCTTAGTCTTCCCTTTGTCTTAGGTACATTTTCAGTGGCGCAGTTGTAGTCGAAATCTTCTCTAACCGCCAGAGCTGGACGGATCCTCGTCTCGTGTGGGCTGATGAGGATCACCCTGGCTTGGATTATGTGGGAATGGACCCTCAGGAAATCTGGAGGCCGGACCTTACTCTCTATAACGCGTGAGTATCGGCTTGTGTATGTGTGTGTGTGTGTCTGCGTGTGTGTGCGTGCCTCTCTCTCTCTTCCCCGAGCCTGTCCTTTCCTATGATATCACGCACCCCGACATTCCTCACTGTCTTCCACATCTACCTCAGTTCCGAGAAGATCTCTTGGAACTTGACCCTTTCTAATGGCAAACCTGTGCGCTTTCGTCTCTCTCTCTCTCTCTCTCTCTCTCTCTCTCTCTCTCTCTCTCTCTCTCTCTCTCTCTCTCTCTCTCTCTCTCTCTCTCTCTCTCTCTCTCTTCGTCTCCCTCGCTGCGCCTCTGAGAATCGCAAGGAACTCACAATATGGCCTGCTGTCACTCGTGAATACCTTCTCGTCATTTCCCCGGGTGTGTTTGTGATTCTCTTGTCTTTTTTCAGCTCCATTCCTTCTGCTGCCGTTTGGTGTGCCCCAAGGAGTCTGAATGTCTGGCTTGCTTTATGACTGTAGCCGAATTAATCTCGTATTTTTTGTTTTTTGCTAGAGCTCCCTATGCCCGAGCCTTACTTGAGTCTTTCCCATATTCCTATTCTTCTGTCTCTCAAGGCCAAAGTCTCTGTGACCTCTGAAAGACCTGTATTGCTATGTCTCTTTCTCTGCCTCTCGCTCTTTTCCGTTGGTAGCAGATAGTGTGCAAACACCGACGAGGGAGAGGAAGTGATGCGCAGGCACAATGATTGAGGAATTACCTGATCCCTTTGATTACAGTATTTGAACCGTTTGATTACAATATTTGAACCCTTTGATTACAGTATTTGAACCCTTTGATTACAGTATTTGAACCCTTTGATTACAGTATTTTAGCAATGTATTACCATTTGTATGTCTCTTTCTCTCTGTCGAGTTTCATGACGGTATGTCTGCAGCTGTAACCTTACATCCTCGTATCCTCTGTGTGCACGTAACCCTGTAACCCTGTATGATTGCATTATTTCATTGGACGGTCACTTGTAGCAGGGGCTATAAGGTGCGACTGTGTGACCCTGTACGTAAACCACGAAGGAAATGGACCATCATGTGACTAGATGACCCAGACGTATGCAGCAATAGCCGTGTGATCTTGCCTCCTTCTGACTGCAGTTATGGCAGGGCGAACGAAACACATAACCCCATTCACGTGCATCTGCAAGCTTTGCCAGTGACGTTCATCCATGCGTAGCGAGTCCCTCCTGTATGCCTGTAACCTTGTGGTCGGTGGACCCCCGCCCGTCAGCGTGGCTAAAGTAGGCCAATGAGTACCTTTCTGTACCCTTATATCCTGTATCCATGCCAGGGCGGATGTGAACCATTCATCACCACCCTTACCACTGTATCCTGTACATTTTTTTTTCTTTGGCTAAGGTGAACCAACGTCTCCTTATCCATGTTTCTCCTTGGCAGCGCCGATATGGACTCCTACGTAATAAAGCCTAAGACGTCAGCTTTGGTGTATCCAAGTGGACAGGTGCTCTACGTGCCTCCCTTCAAGCTGCACTTCAAGTGTTTGATGGATCTGACGTACTGGCCCCACGACGCGCACAAGTGCGTGCTTAAGATAGGTTCCTGGATCTACCATGGTAAGAAGATCGATCTTCGAGTCACCGGTGATGCTCCAAAGGTAAGGTGGTGTAGCTTCAGGTCATGTTGGTGGTGGTAAGGGGTGTAGCTTCAGGTCAGTGGTGGTAAGGGGTGTAGCTTCAGGTCTTAGTGGTAAGGGGTGTAGCTTCAGGTCTTAGTGGTGGTAAGGGGTGTAGCTTCAGGTCTTAGTGGTAAGGGGTGTAGCTTCAGGTCAGTGGTGGTAAGGGGTGTAGCTTCAGGTCTTAGTGGTAAGGGGTGTAGCTTCAGGTCTTAGTGGTGGTAAGGGGTGTAGCTTCAGGTCTTAGTGGTAAGGGATGTAGCTTCAGGTCAGTGGTGGTAAGGGGTGTAGCTTCAGGTCTTAGTGGTAAGGGGTGTAGCTTCAGGTCTTAGTGGTGGTAAGGGGTGTAGCTTCAGGTCATGGTGGTGGTGGTAACGGGTGTAGCTTCAGGGCATGATGATGATAAGTATTGTAGGTTCGGGTTCTGAAGGTGCCAGGCGATGGTATTCTAAGTCACTCATTCACCCACTTACATTCGCATGGACCTAACTGGCACCCACCCTTGCGCGACACTGTACTAACTTCCCCTATTTTCCCCCCACCTTTAAAGATCTCCGAACAAGATATGTAAGGACCCTTTTCATGTACCCTTCCCTTGAGAAGTAGATTCTCACTTCCATTTGCTATATCCTTGAGTTCGATTACAGCTGTGTCACTATAGGCTTTGTACTTTCTAATTCTGCATCTCTTGAATCCTTCGTATTTACCTGACTGTTTAATTAGATTAATTCATACATGCCCTCCTGTCGAACGTGTGATACCTGACTGAAGGAGGCTATCGTCTCTGATATACCATCAGATATTGGCGACGTGGGATACGTGAGCATCAGCATTTCCTTGGTCTAACTTGGGGTCTCCATTACCCATCTAAGTCTCTTCTTATTCATCACTTTTTTTTTCTCAACCCTCAGATTTTGGGCATCCCTAACCTCCGTTAACCCCTGGCCTCTTCTGCAGTTTAAGTTCGACGAGACGCTTCTGCCTTCTGCTGTGAATTCCAGCACCTCGAAATGGGTGGTTCAGGAGGCCACGATGATACTTGAGGAGAAAACCTACCCTTGCTGCACAGAGGTGTACCCCAGTGCACTCATTTCTGTTGTGGTGCGTCGCAATGCCTCCGCTCACATGTGGACTGTCAAGATCCCAGTTGTCTGTGAGTAACCAGATTCCCTGATCTCTTGAGTCACATCTATTAGATCGGGTTAACGATAGCTCTTCTAGATCTATCGGACCCGCAACTACATATGAGTATCTCTTAATCTATTTAGCCAATTCAAGGAGAAGGTAAGGGAGCTCACACTAACAACAGATAAGTCATAGTGATTTAAGGATGTACCCAGGGGGAAAAATGAAACGCGTGAAGTCCCCAAAGCGCTTTCGTGTATTACATCTACAAGGGAGACACACTAGCCATACATTTAGGATCTAAGTCGAATGTATCAATGTCATTTGTTTTGAGATAATCTCACACATTTTACAGGTCTGACCCTCCTGACATTAGTGTTGTTCCTACTGCCTCCTGATGCTGGGGAGAAAGTGACACTCGGAGGCCTGTGTCTTACCTTGAACATGCTCTTCATTGCTTATACAAACCATGTCGTGTCCTATGCTCCTACACACGCTCCACTCATAGGTAAGTCTCTTACTCATCCAGTATACAGTACCCAGTTCTACCAGTTCATATTGTAGAAAGAGGTGTGTTTTTTTGTGGTTCTGTGGGATCGATGTTTGTTATTAGTACTTTTGTGTTGTGAAGAGGAAGCTTTGCACTCGTGTTGCTCCGCCTACGAAATTTCTTTATGTACCATGTCTTATATATATATATATATATATATATACAGCCATGCCTGTGCTCGATAGCCATTTATTTACTTCTCCCAAGGGGAGAATGAACAGTCAGGTGACCACTGTCGTAGAAGGAAAAGATGGGTATGTCTGATGGTATAGTAGTCCCGACGGTGATTTGTGGATGCTAGTCGTGCCTTACATGCACTTGTGCGGAAACGCGTGGATGTGTTGGATATGAAATGAACGAGGACAATGTGATGTGAGCTGTGGGTGAGAAATGACGTGTTATGATATGGATGTGATAGTAAGTGGGGTGTGTTTTGGAAAGGATGAGCGAGAAGAGACTACGAAGATGTATGCATCAGAAATGGAAGTAGCAAAGAGGACGTATTGGCCAAAGACGAGATAGATTTATAGGGTGAAAGAAGCTTTGAGTTATCGCAGCTTGAACATGCAGGATTCAGCAGGAGGGCGCGAGGCATTCATGAGATAGAACGAATTGGAGCAATGTGCTATACAGTGGGCGACGTGATTGATAGTGGGCCGAACCAGTGCATTTGAAGTGGTGAGGAGTGGATAAATGGGCTCTGGTTTCTGTGCATTTTACGTGATACCACATTGGATATGGGCTAGTGCAGACGTTTCTTGTTTCTGATGCTGCCTCTGCCTTGTGCGACTGTGAATATATATATATATATATATATATATATATATATATATATATATATATATATATATATATATATATATATATATATATATATATATATATATGGGGATGAGAGAGCTTGGGAAGTGAGTCAGTTGTTGTTCGCTGATGATACAGCGCTGGTGGCGGATTCATGTGAGAAACTGCAGAAGCTGGTGACGGAGTTTGGTAAAGTGTGTGGAAGAAGAAAGTTAAGAGTAAATGTCAATAAGAGCAAGGTTATTAGGTACAGTAGGGTTGAGGGTCAAGTCAATTGGGAGGTGAGTTTGAATGGTGAGAGGCTGGAGGAAGTGAAGTGTTTTAGATATCTGGGAGTGGATCTGTCAGCGGATGGAACCATGGAAGCGGAAGTGGATCATAGGGTGGGGGAGGGGGCGAAAATTTTGGGAGCCTTGAAAAATGTGTGGAAGTCGAGAACATTATCCCGGAAAGCAAAAATGGGTATGTTTGAAGGAATAGTAGTTCCAACAATGTTGTATGGTTGCGAGGCGTGGGCTGTGGATAGAGTTGTGCGCAGGAGGATGGATGTGCTGGAAATGAGATGTTTGAGGACAATGTGTGGTGTGAGGTGGTTTGATCGAGTAAGTAACGTAAGGGTAAGAGAGATGTGTGGAAATAAAAAGAGCGTGGTTGAGAGAGCAGAAGAGGGTGTTTTGAAATGGTTTGGGCACATGGAGAGAATGAGTGAGGAAAGATTGACCAAGAGGATATATGTGTCGGAGGTGGAGGGAACGAGGAGAAGAGGGAGACCAAATTGGAGGTGGAAAGATGGAGTGAAAAGGATTTTGTGTGATCGGGGCCTGAACATGCAGGAGGGTGAAAGGAGGGCAAGGAATAGAGTGAATTGGAGCGATGTGGTATACAGGGGTTGACGTGCTGTCAGTGGATTGAATCAAGGCATGTGAAGCGTCTGGGGTAAACCATGGAAAGCTGTGTAGGTATGTATATTTGCGTGTGTGGACGTGTGTATGTACATGTGTATGGGGGGGGTTGGGCCATTTCTTTCGTCTGTTTCCTTGCGCTACCTCGCAAACGCGGGAGACAGCGACAAAGTATAAAAAAAAAAAAAAAAATATATATATATATATATATATATATATATATATATATATATATATATATATGTATATATATATATATATATATATATATATATATATATATATATATATATATATATATATATATATATATTCAAACAACAATAAGACGAAATAAACAAAAATTAACCTCTCACACAATGACATTTCTCTGAAGTACAGCTATCGAAGGTCTTGTATTATCAGTTCCATTTTCTCTCTTTAACCAGTTATCGGAGATATTGTTCTAAAAATGTCACTATTGTAAGAAGGGGTCGGTCTCACTGGCATGTTAATTTCTATATAATTCTGTCATTTGACCTCCCAGACATGCATTAATTTGTTAAGGTCATGTTTTCATAATGTGGTATACAGTCATCTGTTACTCTCTTCATTATCATTCAGCTTGCATATCAATCGTAAAAAGTATATATATATATATATATATATATATATATATATATATATATATATATATATATATATATATATATATATATATATATATAATTTTCCAAAAGAGGGAACAGAGAAGGGGGCCATATTCCCTCAAAGGCCCAGTCCTCTGTTCCTAACGCTACCTCGCTATTGCGGGAAATGGCGAATAGTTTGAAAGAAAAGAAAGATACGAGTAGACGTCACAGCAAGACACAGTATTTTGTTGTTACCCCTTAAATATGGTCTACATGTATGGTGAGAGAAAATTGATGTTTACAAATCAATTTAGGGCTAACCATAGGAAATGCTAGGAACGCCACGCCTCAACACCTTCCTCAACAAACATTGTACTATCATCGTCTCACTCACCCTTGATATGGGCTATCAGAGTAGATCTTAAGCAGAACATTTCTATTTAAGAAAATCGTCTGTTTTCTTCTAGATCTCCTCACCCATTTCTGAAAGTTAATGACATCCCTTTCAGATGTCTATGACATTTTCTCTGGAAAGATGACTAATCTTTTGTTCATTTTGATATCGTCTTGTGCACAAACCCACGTATGTTAGTGTTCTAAAATTCAGGTGTAAGGAAGGAAAGGATTGTCGATCTTGAATAGGTAATGGTTTTTGCCGACTTTTCGTGTTATATTCGTCTGATAAAGAACTTTATCTGAGAGGGTGATTTTTCAGAAAGCGGACACACGTTCTATTAGACAGACTTTGACGTATGTTATACCAGTGTATTCCCCACAATCTGTGGAGATTATAGAAGGTGTGGGGCTCTTACCTGTAGCTCCCTTTTCTCCCGCAGAATGTGGGTAGGGCTTTGAATTACCTATAAGAGGATACAATTCCATGGAGTAAAAAGCGTAGATTATTCAGGTCTTCTCTTTAGGAATGTGCAGTGTACCATCTTGAAGTTATCAAGAGTATTTAAGGAATATTTTTACGTTGATATAATTCATATTTGTCTCATGGTTCGAAGGATGAGCTTGAATAAACTAACAAAGGCATTGTGTGAAATTCTGTACCTTATACTATTGATGTTGCCAGGGGATCCGCCGTTGGCATTGGGTTTATGTCTTGGGAATTTGTTATTTGTCCAATAGGACGGGCGAGGTATAGGGGTCAGCGCTCCTGTGGGTGACGCATTCACAGGACGCCCAGGGTCGAGCGCATAGGTTTGAATCCTGGGAGTCTGTCCACAGTCAACACAGCTGTTCGTCTACCCCTAATGGTTGGTCGATAAAGTGGGTACCTATATAGAGTATATATATATATATATATATATATATATATATATATATATATATATATATCGTAAATGAAATGGCCTTGATTAGGGCCTTGGTTGCCCATGCCGTCACAGCTAAATTAAAAAAAAAAAAGATATCATTGAAAGGGAGTTTTTAGTGCTCTATTTGCAAACAAGAAGCTAGGAAAGTTTGTATGACAAACCGTATCAGTTCATCTTTGAGTTTTCTGATATTCCATTATGTATTTTTATCATCTGCGACGCATCATACACACCTCACACACATCCACCTAAAAGTCGCTCACAGTTACACATGGTTTCAACCTGTGTCAGTATTGGCACGCCAGAAACGGGTAGTGAATAAGACCATAGAAAACATCACCTGATATTAATCCTGAGCAGTTAAGGGGGGATTTTCCCAGAACATCCAGTGGTTGAGGTCATATTACATAATCCAGGGAAGCTTAGTCCATATAAGTCCATATTGTAATTCCACTTTCGTCGAGATGTTGACTGAGAGATTTTGTGTTGCCTTACAGTGCAGATGGTGTCTCAGCAGCTGCTGGTGGTGGCGGTGATGATCGTGGTGGAAGCCCTAGTGCTAAGGATGGCCAGGAGCCCTCACTTCTCCCCTCTGCCAACTCTCCTCAGGGAGCCGGCGCTAGCTGCCTCCTCCATTCTTTGCCTCTCCAACTACAAAGATGCTGTAAGTAATGCCTCTGCTGTTGCAACACCGAGAAGGACCTTCAGTTTTAATCTCTCTCTCTCTCTCTCTCTCTCTCTCTCTCTCTCTCTCTCTCTCTCTCTCTCTCTCTCTCTCTCTCTCTCTCTCTCTATCTATCTATCTATCTCTCTCTCTCTCACACACACACACACACCAGAAATATCATCTTCGTCGGCCTATACACACACCATTCTCTCCTCAGGTCACCAGCCTGAAGAAGGATGACGCGCTTGCCGGTGGATCTGAGGAGGTAGAGCTCGAAGAGGGGAGCAGGGGAGACCTACTTCGTCGGGGGAGCCGCCACCACAGCGAGTGGCTGCTCCTGGCAGCAGTTCTTGACCGCCTGGCCTTCTTCCTCTGCCTGACCATCTGTATTGTCATCCTCATCCGCTTCAGCAGCATCCTGTAAGGTCTGCACACCCGACCTGCCACCAGCCAGCTGGTCACATCCCACCTGGCATCAGATGGGATGGGTTACATCCCACCTGGCATCAGCTGGGGTGGGTTACATCCCACTTGGCATCAGCTGGGATGGGTTACATCCCACCTGGCATCAGCTGGGATGGGTTACATCCCACTTGGCATCAGCTGGGATGGGTTAGATCCCACCTGGCATCAGCTGGGATGGGTTACGAGCCATGGGACGCGGATAAGTGATGGTGTACCCCACGCTCCTTATGTGGGCGGTAGCGCAAAAGGATTACACAGGTCACAAAGGGGTCTTAGCCAGGCCCCAGTGGATTGATATTACATAAGAAGTTACAGTTCGCAATAGGTATTTCATTGCATGCATTACATAGTTTCGTATGTTAAGTTTTACCGACCACATGCAAAAGATAGAATGGATACAAACTTGAAATTTCAGGTACTTTGTTGTTAACAATGTGTTGTGACATTTCTTGCAGGGTTTGTGTGGATCTATCCATGAAAAGCTCTTTTTTTCATCTAAGACATAGTGCTCTAGTTTATGTCCAAATCTTTGACTACAAACTTATTGTACAATTGACACGGTTAACATCTCCAGATAGGCCCGAAAAGCACCAATAGTACCTATAACCCATCCTTAGTCTAGCAGTTACAACATTATGTAGTTTCAGTGGGAGTTATTATAAACCACTTGGCGCCAGATGAGGTGACCTGAAACATACCTGTAGCCCAGCTACAAGGGACCAAAAACCTACTCCAACAACGACTTTGGAGTAACTTTGGAGTGGATTTCACATCTGCTTCATCAGCGACTTTACTTGCTTGGTTGGTGTCCACAATTGAAGCTTGATGAAAGACGAAGTTTCATTGTACAAGTTGTTTACGAAAGACATATGTAAATTTCTTGAAGCTTTTTGTGAAGATGGTTTACTGAATCATCTTTTATGTCTTAGGCTCACAACACCATCTACAGACTGTGCTAAGTGATAGGAATGTGTTATCTGAAAGGATGTGTCTTGTCACAAATGCACAATGCACTCGGGATTTGTCGAACGGTAAGATAAGGTCACAATAATAATTCTATCTTTAGATCATTAGGTGAGATTATTATCAGGGATTGTTGTGTTCAAAGGAGACTCCACCTCGAGGGTCTGCTCTTTTGTGAGCTCATACTCTTGTGCCAGAAGGTCATGCCATTGTTTACACTCGCGTACCATTAGTGTTGTAGTGTGTGGTAAGATCACAGAGCCATAGACTTTGACAACATGATCTACTTCCTGTGGAGGATTTGTTGTCTTTGACCTCACAGCCATCAGGGGTGTCGATTTGTTTCTTGTCCTATGAACTCTCCAGTTCTCGAGGTGTCTTTTGCTTTGTGTTCTTGCGACACCAAAAATGTCTGCTGTGTTGTGACCTTTCAACACTGAAGGGAATAGCTATATCATAACCTTAAAACACTGTAGGTGTGTTGTGCCTTGACTCTACAACACTGAATGCCTCTGCTGACATTACGAAAATGAATATGCCTTGTAATGGTAGTGGTACAACCTTACAGTATTCAAGATATCCTCTGTGTTGTAACTTTACGACACTGATTTGCCTGCGGTTCTGTTGTGGCCTTGCAATAATGAAGATGTTTTCTGTGTCGTAGTCTCACAACACACGAAAGGATTATGCTTGTGTGGAGACCTTACAACATTGAATTTATTTGTCGTGATCCTACAGAGACTTGACGATGAATTGACTTCTTGTGATATGATCCAGTCTACCCCTGTACAAGCAGTTGACGTACTGTACATCCGCTTAATCACGTCAATGGTGGAAGTACACTTCGTGTACAGACTATTACATCCATAATGGCATTCTTACACTTTCTACTGTCTATGGAAAAACTATCCTAGGTCTTTTATATTACTTTTTAGTTATGTTAATGTCACATTATCGAGTCTTGCTGGATAGATCACAAATGCACCTCAGATATCAGTGATTTTAAATTTTGTTCGTTGTTTTTTGTTTATGGTGTCTCTGAATAGCGCCATTGTCTAAATGTAGAGCAGTGTGAGATTACGTCAATCTTATGGCTCGGTGTTTGATTTCTGAACATTTCTGGTGTTCGATGTAAGGTGAGGGATCATTGAATATCGCCTGTGTTCAAGAATCGGTGGCTCACCTCTTGCTCGAGTTAAAAGTTCAATGACTGACCTCTGGATATCACTAGTGTTCAAAAATTTTTTTTGTGAATGAACATTGAAGACTGTCAGTGACTAAGGTTCGGTGACTGAACTGTGAATATCGCCAGTAATGAAGATCATGTGACTGACGTCTGAATATTGCTGAACAGAGTTGGGTGGCGGGATTGTGTTCGCTGCCTGAAGTGAGCTCACGAAATCCTTACAGCTAAGAAGTAGAATTATGTTGACCTGTTTTAATAAAGGGAAGCAAACTGTAGCTCTTGGGGTCAGGCTCCAGAAGTAAGGTAATCAGGCTCCTGGTAACTTTGTTTCCAGTTGACCCAGAGAGAAATTTACACCCAAAGCAACACCGGATTCAGGCAACGCTGGACCTTGAGAACTCGAAGAAGTAGGAGCTCTGGACCAAGACATCTCGACTCGGGGAGTTTTGGAACAAGGCATCTCTTGACTTGGGGAGTTCTGGAACAAGACATCTCGTGACTTGGGGATTTTTGGAACAAGGCATCTCTTGACTTAGGGAGCTCTGGACCAAGGCATCCCTTGGCTCTGGAAGCTCTGGACCAAGGCATCTCTTGACACGGGGAGCTCTGAAAGGAAGCAGCTTTCTGCTTATAGAGCATGGAATCAACGCAACAATGGACCCAGGCAAATCTGGAACTAAGCAACTGTGTATCAAGTGAACTCTGGAGGACCCATGAAGCTGTAGAGACAGGCAGTTCTGGGATCCCCAAGCGACTCTTTCCCCTCTCTCAAGACATATAGACTGAGGTAAATGTAGACTCCACTCTTAGACGAGGGTATGGATGTGGTCAGGTTCTCAACTCATGCAGAAGAGAATTTTTCTTCTTTGATGCGGACGATATGAGTTTGAAACAGATTTATTAGGCTCAGGCTACTGTGAACCGAGGCAACTTTTGACTAAATGAGTTCTGGAATGTCGCAAGTCTAGAATGACCCCAAGAAACTCTGGAATTAGGTGATTTCATATCCAGACTACGCCAGCTGGATACAAGTAATCCTGGACTCAGACAATCCAGGAAATCTTTTAAAGTTCGTCGGTGTATATAGGTGACGTTACATTAGACTACTTCAGAGGAATCAAAGGAGAATGTCGTACACACACACAACTCGTTTGACATGATAGAAAACTGTTGATGCCCAAAACGTTTGCGAAAGCCCAGACGTTGGGTCACCGATGTTCTGAACACTAGTGATTTTTCACATCCCTATTTTTCAAATACCTTGTCGTAATAGCATTTGATGCGGTATCCATAAGCCATTCGATTGTATCTATCCATGTATTCACATCGTGATACCTTTCCAATACAGGAGATTCTAATTTTACCGACATCTTTGGTTTTTCCCCCTATACTTTAAGGCATAATGAGATACACACATAAAGCTCATGATTTTGTTGTTCTGAAGACTCGACCAACTGATAAGCTGTAAGATTCTGTGCTCAGCTCTTCCCTGAAGACAAGACCTTGTGGGTCATGGTTGAAACTTTTAAGGAACAATATTTCATTTTCACTCAAAGCAGAGCAGTAAGAAGATTACACACACACACACACGTATATACACACACAGGATTTGTGGACGGGGGAACACAAATGGTTGTAAGGGAACATCCCCATCCTACTAAAGACATTTGTCAGTCAGTCACTTGGTCCACTACCACCCACTCCAATAGGGCAGGTCGGGAGCCACACCTTCTGGAGGAGGTAATGTCAGAGGCCTGGAACACGGGGCTGGCGCTCTGTGCTGTTGGCTCAGTCCACAATGGCTTGATTATTATCAGCGAAGTCTGGCCGCGTTATTGGCGCGACTCCACTCCGTTATTGCCGCGTCCTGGCCATGCAATAGGTGCAATCTGGCACTGGCATCTTTCTGGCTTTATAGTTAGTGTAATCACACCAGCCAACTGACTGCACCTGGTATTTTGTAGCGTCTTAAGGCAGCCTTTTTAACTAGGAAGAGTTGACTACCATTTTATGGATAAGACCACATATATATGTGTGTGTGTGTGTCCGAAATGATCTCATAGCTTCCTAAGGATCATAGACTATTGTGCTGTCTTCACTGCCATTTTCCACTTGTATTCCCATCCACTCCACATTCCTCGTTTATCCGTGATACCAACTCAGACGTGATGTCACAAACTGTCACAATTCAGTGTATGGGAAGGGAAAAAGATGGATGATATGTAGTTAGTGTAGAAAGGAACAACGCTTAAAAACATTTTATTGAATATTATAATTCTTATCATGATTACTATCATTATTCATCATTACTATCATTATTCATCATTACTATCATTATTCATCATTACTATCATTATTCCATGGGCAATTCTAATGGGGCTTTTGCAACTACGAGCCTGTGATCTGTGGCAAGGAAGTCCTCGAAGACGTTGTAATATATATATATGTATATATATATATATATATATATATATATATATATATATATATATATATATATATATATATATATATATACACACAACCTAGCCAAGCCGGGTATCCATCTGTCGAGCAGCCCCGAAGGGAGAATGAACTGGGTTGGGTGTGAGCCAACTATAGTTCTGGGTCTTCATTTTCCACGTATAAAACTTTGAAACACACGGGGGTTTCAGTACGCTGGGCTGGCCAGCTTCTCCAATTAAACGAAGTCAGATTTCTTGATTCTGCTTCGGGGTGAGTTTGATCTGCAGTATGAACTAGGTCAATGGGAAGAACCTCTTCGATTCTTGGGTGTGGTTCGGATGCCAAACGCAACAACTGAGAGAGAGAGAGAGAGAGAGAGAGAGAGAGAGAGAGAGAGAGAGAGAGAGAGAGAGAGAGACCGGATTGATGAAGCAGTAACTAGATGGTTCACGTGTGTGGCTCGAAAGCTTCAAGCAAGAACTGTGAAGGGAAGTCATGTAAGTGATAAAAAGTGCGTTCATAAAGCAGTAAGTGGATGGTTCACACGTGTGGTCCTAAAGTCTCGCGCAACATCTATGTGAGTCTTGGAATATGATAGAAAACGGGTTGATGAAACAATAACTAGATGGTTCACATGTGTGGTTCAGAAGCTTCACGCAACAATTTTTCAGAAAGATTCGAGAATTGATGACGGAGAAAGTGTCGATAAAGCAGGAACCAGATAGATAAAGTGTCAAATGATAAAGAAACCGTGATCAGATAACGAGAAAGTACGAGAGTATTTAAGATATGTCTCTTGATGGCAAAGGCAAATAAATGACAGCGAGAGACGTAAAGTGGCGAAACGAAAAGCGGAGCACTCAAACAGCCCACTTTAGATTGAAGATTACACCACCTAACGCCACTAAATGTAGCATCTCATCCCAGAGGCCTGAGGGTTAACAATACCAGATCACCATAGAGATATCCCATTGCTAGCTATACTTCGGTCAAGGCCCAAACCGAACTGGGATAGTGACCCATTTCAAGTGAGACGGATACCGCAGTGAAGCAGTCTCGAAATACTCACTATAAATCCCAAGGAATTGGAGAAGTGTTGGGAGAATAAAGGTAAGACACGGTTGTATAATAAGATTCAATACTATGCAATAAGATTCAGTACTCAGCCCCAATATAGTACCTAGATAGACGCCACTGAAAGGCTTCACAGTCCAAACAACCCGACCGGCTCATTTCCACTTTCCCTCGTCAGCTCGGTCGTCCGGAGTCTCGAACTTTGTTGTGATCCGGGTTTCAGTTGACTTACCGAGTCGTGTGGTGGCGGAAGCCGATGAGATCCTCCGCTTACATAGACGTGTACACCGGGTGCATCTGATGTTATCTTAAGTGTCGATTTACGCGAACACTTGTACTACCGTTACGGCAGAAAAGTTAGAGGTGTTGACATTCGACATGACGTATGATCAAAGTTATTTAGTGCATCTTGCCCCTGGTGGAGAGTGTTGGGGCGTGACGAGTGTTTGATACAGTCTTCAACGAACCAGTCTCATTGTCGAGTCGTACATAACAGGTCAGTGTAATTCAACGTACCTCAAAATGCTTCTCTACTTTTTCGTCTCGAGGTTATTCATTCCAGTCGTTCGTCTCGTTCATTCATCTTGTTCAGGATATCACTCCCGTTATACATTCTTCATTAACCACCTCATTGTCTCGTTACTTTGCTCTGACAGTTTCATATTATGCATTCCACCTTGTTATTGACCAATATCTCATTATTATTTACGGTGAAAAAGTTTGATTTGACAGATATGACTTCATATATTCGTAATGCAGATCAAGGATTAAGTTTCTGTCAATTAATAATGATAAATTCACTTATCAGAGTTCAGCCAGGCTAATATATCCAGATTAATGGCCAAAATTATGAACTATGCATAAAGAAAACTCTTGTTTATCAGTCACTAACTTTTGTTGTGTAATGAGGAGTTATCATCCCACCGTAAAATATCCAGTTATGAGTAAAGATGAAGTAATTACTTAAAAACGGGCAATTTATGTGACCATTAAGCTAATCTATATCACAGGCCGTGTTTACTAACTCCCATGTTAAATCCCTGTCGTACGTAATCCCCCACCGTGTTAATATCATGTGAGCCAGTGAGGTTAAAACCATACTCTACTCTGGTTTAGTAACATCAGCTGCTCCAACATCGGCTGAGTTAGTTACGTAGAGTTGACCAGTCTGGTAACGTTACGGAGAGTCATTTTACTGTTCTGTCCTAACCTCAATTGTCTAGAATAGAAATGCAGTTTGAATAATCATCTAACAGATAATCTCGTCATAGGGCAATCTGTCATATTTATTTGTCTTTTGTCTCTTCGTTGTCCAATGGGTCTTATGTTACCTGGCTTTTTGTCTCGTCAGAGGCCACTAGGCCTCTTGTTATCCGTTTGTCTTATGTGCTCTTACAGTAAGTTCCGTGTGCATTAACATCACATTCTGCTGTGCCTCAGTAGCATCATCTCTTTGCTAATCGTGTCAGGGATGTGATACCAGCTGAGCTGGAGGACTTTATGGCCATAACCTAGTCCAGTAACATCAGCTTTGTGCTTCTATGGCTGTGGTAACCACATTGGTTCAAGCGACGTAAGAGCCATGCTCCAATATGGTGCAGAAATATATATGCTGGGCTAGTAACCTTGTGGCCCCGTATTTCACTGTCGTGCAATAAGCATCACCTGAGGCTTGGGTCTAGCCTACTTTGGCTCTCTGACTTCGGCTGGTACAGTGACACCGATGGCCGTGCTTGACTCTGGTGTAATGGTGCTAATTGAGCCACGTAAGTTTCATCTTTATTCCCAGTACTGTGGACGGTGTTTCATGGGTCTTCAATTGGTTATCATGATAGATTAAGCACTTCTTTCATCCTTGGAGAAACAGACAGTCGAATGTCTGGATGAGGGGGGGGACGCGAATTTCTCCTTTGTGAGGTCGATGATGAGCGGTTTGAGTGGCAGATTCTAAGTGTGTTTCTCCCAGGTGAAAGAGCCTAGCTGCTCTGGGTGCTGTAGGTCTTAATGTGATGTTTTATTACGGTTGTGTGAACTTTATGGATATATTTACCTTGGAGAGGCAGAGACGTTCCAGCTCATATATCGCTCTTAAGGTACTATTGACTCGATGACCGCACCATTCAAAGAAGCACTGTGCTGTGTGTGTGTGTGTGTGTGTGTGTGTGTGTGTGTGTGTGTGTGTGTGTGTGTGTGTGTGTGTGTGTGTGTGTGTGTGTTTTACAGGGAAGGAGGTTGACACCCGTGTTGCCCCGTCTCGGGAAGTTGTTAAATTTGCCATATTTCGACTTGGCATGATTCCTTGTACTCTGAAAACTCATTTCTCTCTCTCTCTCTCTCTCTCTCTCTCTCTCTCTCTCTCTCTCTCTCTCTCTCTCTCTGTTCTGTTGATCTTATTCTTTTACTCTCTTTCATATACCTTATGACCCACATTGTCATAGGCGTCTATCATACTCGTGTTGTTATGAGGCGAGGTGGGGTTGTCTTAGTGTGGAAGACATGTGAGGTGTGTGTGTGTGTGTTTGTGTTTGTGTGTGTGTGTGTGTGTGTGGGAGAGATGGCATAAAGTCCTAACGACCAGGTCCAGACTCACTTTAATTGAGGGAAGTGAAGACGATGCTGCCGGAGTTCTAGAAGAAAAGTCTTTGGGAGTTCCATATGCATTTCGTTTTCCCCACACATTTTTTTGTACGCGTAAAAAACAAAAGAAGAAAAACTCGTCAGATCATTTGATAATGGTTTGAACATCTATCTAGGATAAGATACATTTTGTTAAAAAAAAACGTAGTTTATTCATGACTCATACAGAACTTGGAAATCTCATCCCCCATACATTTTTTTTGTTATAGAGTCACGGGATTTCATTTTGTTTTTTATAACTGCTGTTTTGTTTTTCATATATCCTCTTTGCATTCTCCACTTAATAGTCATTGGACCTTGAATGTGTTTGAGAGGAATTCACGACCCTTTCAACTACTTTTTTCTTTTCGTTATAAAAGTGTTTATGAGACGAGTTCCATCCCGGGTGCCATTTCACTCAAAATATTATTTCCATGATGAGTCCACTTTCGCTATTAACAGCCGGAGCCTTCCTGCCAAAGTTTTATGAAACTTTTCCATTACTTTCTACACTTTCTTGTCGTCAGGAGAAGCAGAAGTTCCCGTATCCCTGCTTTCTCGCTTTCGCATCATAGTCTTAAAATCTTCAGTCAGTCTGTCAAAATCACATTTTCGTCGTACCTGTTCTGCGCACACTCATTCTTAGCTTAGATCTTATGTTGTGCACTTCTCTGTCACCCAGACACCAAACGCATAGGAAAATTGCACTCACATGGGTAGCATTAGCGTTCGTATGCGATTACTATTTGTGTCTTACTGGGTAGGAGTTTTACACTCGTGTTGCCCTGTCTCTTAACCTTGTATGTGTATACCATGTCTTTACCTTGTCATGCGCTTCAGGTGCTTGTGATCAGCGATACACGTTCTCGGTCTTCATTCGTGCTGTATGACCCAACATGCGTGTGATAGGAACCCTTGATCTGAGATTGTGCTGTCGCTACTGACCGTCAACTCTCGTGTCTGTCGACCACCAGTTTTCTTGTGGACACTGTTGCCTGCCACTAGTGCTGGATAGCTCTCAAAGTCTATCGAATGGAGTAATGGATCGAGGGACGCCGCTGTTGTGGGACGATCCTCATGTCGGTGGGACGAAGGCGAGAGGAAGGCCAGTGGACGGTCCCACAGGTCTGTGGGGTTAAGGTCAAGCCTGGGAAAATGTTGACATTTTTTACGGGATGACTTACCACCTCCATAACCATCTGGACTGTCATGAAAACCATCTGCATCTGCCAACCATCTTGACATTATCGGGTCTTTCCTCCCAACATTTGGTAGTAGATATTGCTCCCCGGGCGAGGCCTCTGCCGAACTCTCTGTTTGCACTGCTTCCAATAACAACTTCTGGCTGAGATCTTGGAAGGACTAAAGGAAAAACAAGATAGCGGACGTTCCGTTGACTCAGGAAGCCACTCTGGAAAATTGATGGGAGGCAGACTGAGTCACGAGGACGTCACTGATGAGGTTGATAAAGTAGACATCAAATGGAGGATGAGGGGTGGGGTTAGAGGAGCACAGGAGGAGGGAGTTGGGGGTGGAGGTAAGAATTGGATTGGAGGAGAGAGAGAGAGAGAGAGAGAGAGAGAGAGAGAGAGAGAGAGAGAGAGAGAGAGAGAGAGAGAGGAGGAAGTAGAGGTAAAAAGATGATGGAGGAACAGGTGGGGAGATAATTGCAGAGATGGAGGAGGTTAGGATCGAAGGAGAGGGAGATAAAGGATCATTCTTAATGGAACAGGTGATAATGCAAGAGGCGGATGTCCATACTGCTTGATCCTGGACTCACTTCGTCTCAAAGTATCACTCTCCACCAGTACTTTCCGCTTGTGTTCTCTCACTCTGTTCTCGGCTATAAGCTGCCTCAGATCTCTCTCCCTGGCCCTCTCAGTCACTGTCCTCTAAGTCTCCTCCTTCCTCACTCATGCCTCCTCATTGTTAACTCCGGTGGTCTGCCAACATTTCAGTACAACAGTTTGGAGGTGAGGCTCTACTGTCCACTCTAGTATTCCAGGTGCCACACAAGCGTGACCTATATTGCGATACAGTGATACAGCATTTGCTGCTAAAGGTTTCAGTGATAGCGCCTATGGATCTGTGACATGGGTTTCGCTACACGTTTCTGTCCTCACTCATCTCCCATGGCCCGTCTGTCACCCACAATCCTCTCCCTCTTCATTATACCAGTCTCGTTCCCTCATTCACTCATCAGTCTCCCTTATCCCAACCCTCCCTTTCTTTCACACATCTCTCCCCTTTACACCTCTCCACACATCCTCTCCCTCCCCGCACATCCTCCCTGTTATTAATTGGCTGAGCGATTTATCTCGTTGATTCCGATAACGAACGAACGAGATATCCAGCAGCAGCAGCCAGTGATGTATTGCAGTAGACCTGGACTAGGGCCTGACCTCGGAAGGTTCCCATATTGACTGTGGCCACACAGTCTGTAGGCACTGTGTGACTGTGGCTAGAGACTGTGGATGGGTGTTACCAATGTATGACTGTAACTGTACGCTGCTGCCAGCACTGTATGACTGTGGACAGAGGCAGCAGACCATCGCCAGAATTGTATGACTGTAGCTAGAGACTGTAGACTGTTGCCAGCACTGTGTGACTGTGGACAGAGGCAGCAGACCATCCCCAACATTGTATGACTGTAGCCACAGACTGTTGACTGTTGCTCGCGTTGCTTGGGTGTGACTGGAGACTATTATCTGTTATTAGCATTTGGGTGTTTGACATATTTGTCCCAAGCTTGGAAAGTGGATAAACAGACTGCGATATAAAAAAGGAAGTGATATCAATATACACATTCGTGAATGACAAGAGAAGGTGTAAGGGCCTCCAACCAAGTCTCTCCAACAACTTGAGGAGGAGATCCTCCAGGTTGCGGAGATGCTGTCTAGCGCGGATGACAAATCCCTCAAACGACGGAAGTGCTTGGAGAGCAAATTTACACAGGCACGAGACACACACTTGTCACAAGAACAACGCAATCATCATTATCCCACAGTGAACCTTCCTCGACGAGCTTCAACTAAACCATGGGAAAAGATGGAGGAGGTTTGGCAGCCAGCAGCAGCAGCAGCAGTTGGCTCCCCAGCCTCTGGGGACCAACACGGTGCTGACGAAGGTGAGGTGGTAAAGCCTCATCTGTGCCTCGGGTGCTTCTCATGTGGCTCGCTGAGACCTGGTTCATCTCTGGTTTCCTCATCCCAGCTGATTGTGAATACGTCATTTATCGTTGGGCAGTTTGCTGGAGAGCTTTTGTTATATAGGGCTAATTTGAGGTGTGTTTGCGACCAAAGTTTTCATCTTATGTACCAAAATGGATAGTTAGTGACGTCAGTGGTTGAGTAGGTTAGTGTTTCGTGACCGTGACGCAGTTTTTTGATTGCTTGTCTGATGTAATTATTATCGTCTCACTTGGCCGTTCCATTGTTTGGTCCGTTCTCCCTAATTTTCTTTGTTTCTTCTTTACGTTTTTGGATTTACTCCCTTTTCCATGTAGCGCTCTGTTTGCTCCTGTTATCGTTTCGTCTGTTGGATGTCATTTCCTTCTCTTTCTGCCGTTGGGTTAGGGAGATGTTTTAGATTTCTGTTGTCTCCATCGACCTGAAAGGCTCTGTACAATGTCATAGTTTGTCTCCCTATCTCTCTCTCTCTCTCTCTCTCTCGTCCTATCTTTGTATGCTTCCTCGTCTCCCTTGCAGTGTGACTGGTTTTTTCTTTAGATATTTTCTATATTTCGTTTACTCTCCTTTCCCTGTGTGTGCCCCATGTTGTGTATATTTTCTCCTCGTGGTATCATCTGTGACTTTTACTATGTTCTTCCCTTTTCTCCCATTCAGTTCTTTTTAATTGTGTTCCTTCCTCGTTTATCAATGTCCTCTTCTACGTTTTCTTTTCATTTACTTACTTCTTCTTCCTGTATTTTCCACGACATTTCGTTTTTCCATTGCTTCCCGTACTGTTTGCTTTTCACTTGTCTCTTTGTTGTTGCGATACACAGAAAGAGATCAATTTATCAGAAGTGTATTGCAGTCTGGGTTTAGTTGCTACAGATTTTTCTGTTACTTTTCACTTTCATCTTAAAAATGAAGAAATTTGTATTTCCTTATTAATAAAAGTTTAAATCGTTCGATTGTTTTGTGTAACAAATCTCTGAATTTTATCTCTTTCCTCAAATTTCGTGATTTCTCATAATATTTTTCCCTTTTTATTTGAGGAGAATCCAACTTGTTTTATCCCCTGAGGGCCAGTGTAGTAGATTTGCCTTATAACTACCTGGACAGATATGATCCAGACTGGAGCAGACCAGATAGAACTCACCTACAAAGACATTATACAAGATGAGGCTATATGATATCGACAACAGGTTCCACTTAAACCCTCATCACTCAAACTGGATGCATCAGGGTCGATGTTTATTTTCGACTGCAATTGGCCGGAATTTGGATAATTTGGGTTCAACTTTTATCTCGAGTGGTATTAGTTTGAGTGGAGTTGGCCGGAGGATTTTTGTTTTTTTGCCCCTAGTGACCGACATAGCAAGGTCAGAAACATGCCCCAATCAAGGCCATTTCGAGTGAAAAGCAAAAACTAAAGGGGGGAAAAAAGTGCTGAAATTAATCATGGTCTCGAAGGTGTCTGTTTGTAAGAGGGAAAGGCACAAGAAAGATGAGAATTACGTAGATTTTAGCTGTTCGTAGGAAGGCGGAGGTATCATAACGGCCAATCCTCGAGTGGTCAAGACTCCACAGAGAA
This sequence comes from Panulirus ornatus, assembly GCF_036320965.1. Taxonomy (NCBI): domain Eukaryota; kingdom Metazoa; phylum Arthropoda; class Malacostraca; order Decapoda; family Palinuridae; genus Panulirus; species Panulirus ornatus. The sequence goes on from NC_092275.1 coordinate 20,105,166, forward strand.
AACTGTGGGAAGCAGCAGCCAAAAATGCGTCTCATGTCCAAAGACTCCCACATGAGATTGAGGATATCACGCCAACATTCACTGAGACTTGGCTACTTTAGCGTGCAATTGCACGAGGAGGAGGAGAATACCATCCTGCCAGAAGTTTTTCATCGAGGCCACTGGTTTTCATAGCTCGGGAGTGAGGCGGGAATATCATGCAATACGAATTATTGAAGGAAAAAAAAAAAGATTGACTATCGACGGACACGTGTCACGAAAGCTCCCTTTATATGGATTGATGCACTAAGGGTTACGCCAATTCCCTGGATGGAATTTCCTTTTTTATAATGAAGGTGACCTTGGTGGCCCCGGTGAGGTGAGAGACGCTGGATTTTCCCGAACTGACGGCTATCATGTCGAGCAAGCAACGCAGGTGTAGCGAGTGTCAATATGGTTAGATTTTTATGTCTCTCTCTCTCTCTCTCTCTCTCTCTCTCTCTCTCTCTCTCTCTCTCTCTCTCTCTCTCTCTCTCCGCATGTTCACCTCCTCATCCTCTCCACATGTGCAGGTGTTCAGCTCTCGGACCGTATGAGTCGTATTCACCCCCAACTCTTGCTACACAATGCAGCATTCTTATCCTCTTTCAGGACCTGGCATTACCCGTGCCAGACACTGGTGATGCTGCCTCCCTCACCTTACACTCCTCTTGCCCCCCGTGTTAACTCGCATCCAACAGGACGTCCCAATCTGCTTTAACGCAGCGGCCACTACACTTACACTACACTACACTACACTACACTACACTTACTAGATTAGCGTAAAACCACCGCCTTCCTCCTGTGTTAATGCATATATCAAGCACCACTTGCTTCTCATACAAGCTCCCCTTCTGAGCATCATTTCTCATCTATATCCTATTTAATCTTCACCTCACGCCACTCCCTACTTATACACCAACCCCCACCTACGCCAAACTCCCACAGTTCCTGCTACCTCCCACATCTACGATGTCTCCCAGCCTCATTAGCTCCCACACCTCACACCATTCCCCGACCTGTAGGTGAACACCACAACCCCTAAATCATCCCCAAAGTTCTCCTCAAAGCACTTTTCACATAAGACCTTTCTACCTCCTTAACCTATCCTCCAGCGTGTAACACCCTCTACATTACACCAGCTCCTACATAAACCGATCCCGCCCATCTTGATGTAAACAGCACTCAGGAATCACCCACCAGATAATGGTCACCTTTACTACGGGCGAACATGACGAAGACTGGTGAAAAAAAATCTGGCAAGACATAAAAAAAATAACTCCATAAATGACAGGTTTTGTTAATCATAACGAAGCAAGCCCACTTACCAGAGGAAGTCGTAAAGTAACTTATAAATGGCTCCTTGACATGCTACGTATATAGCCACTAATACAAGGAGGCACACTTGATAAAAGTATAACTTCCATGGCATTAAAGTACTGCCTTAAGTCATATGGTCATATATAAGAAGTAATGAAGTCCTAACTTGAAGGAGATTTATATTTCAATTGTATACAAAGAGCGTTTCATTACAGCATATTGTCACGGATATACATGGCATAGAAAATGAAAAAAAAAATCGTATGTGTAATTATTCATGTAGGTAACACACACACACACACAGTGTCATGAAAAAGTAGCCGCATTTACCAGTGACATTTTTTACAGCCACCTTGACTACCAGGCAGCGAAGAGGAGCCTGACGGGCGCTGGATCCTTGCTAGCGAGACAAAAGGTGACAAATTGGATAAGTTTGGCAGGAAAGTTCTTTGCAACCGGACGCACCTAGAGGGAGAGGGAGAGAGGATAACCTTACCCTCAAAGCTGGAATATGACACCTTATGAGCTTCCTGAGGACATATAGAGGAAGAGGGAGGTTTCCTTACAACCCTTGGGTCTTACATCTGACGAACCTCCTGAGGACATATAAAGGAAGGAGAAGGCTACCTTACAACCCCGACTCTGAGCCTCTGAGAGTTGTAGGTAAGGGGAATGTCGGTCGAACACAGGGGGACAGGTCATAATCATTCCCCTAAAATTATATACCCCGTTTTTTTCCGAGCAACAGAGCTTTCCCTTCCTTTCCTCACCTTGTGAGGTAGAGAGCCTACCTTTCCCTTCATTTCCCACTTTCTGAGGAACAGTTCTAACCCATCCCTTCCTTTCCCACCTTGAGAAAATCAGGAGCCATCCATCAACCTTCGCATTCATTTCCCTTTTCCATCTCTGATCTCTTTTTCCTCCTGTTTCCCTTCTTTACAAATCTATTCATCCATTTTCTATCAAGTAGTAGACAGATCTTCGTTGACAGTGCCTTGCAATGGGGTAGGTGATGGACGGTCAGCGTCCCCCAGCAATAATAGATGAACTAATTGAGTCCAGCATTGGTACCTTCTACAAGGATCTGATGCTTTATGCAGTAGCAATTACGGGACCCTCGAGATTGGTGGGCAGTCAGACAGAGGGTTAGAATCTATATCAGTGGCAGTCGATGCCGGCCATTATCGACCACATCAGCTAAAGGAGTGTGAATTATTAGGTACCCTGTGTTCAGCAGCAGGATAAGGGAACTATTTTCTACAGACGGATATCACATGTTTACCAAATGGCGTCCTAGCTTCGTCTCCTCGATGTATATCAACTGATTGTTATATTTCTCTCTTGTGTCTCCCCTGATGATGTGATTATTACACGAAAGTGCACTTGGGAACTTTTCGGGTTTCATTTTCCCCGTGGACTCGTAGGAATATATATATATATATATATATATATATATATATATATATATATATATATATATATATATATATACATATATATATATATATAAGCATACAAAACATGAGAAATACGAATGAAAAGCTTATAAAATCAAACAAGAACGAATACTGATTAGAGAAAGAGTCAAAAAGAAAAAAATACAGGACATATAGAACACAAACAAGGACACGACAATGTCACAGGAAAAGATAAGAGACAAGAAAGATGAAAAAAAAGATGAGGCACAAGAGGAAAATATACAGAGCAATACAGAGGTTAAATGAAAAGCAAGTAGAACTGGACGTAATGGAGGAACAAAAGGAAGTGAGAAAACGCGTGAAGATAAACGACATAAAGAAAAGACTAAGTTTATCAGAGGAAAATAAAGAAGTAAGGAACATTATAAAGAAAAATAGAGTGAAAAGAAAACGTGTGATGAAAGAGAAGAGCCACAGATAACACAAATAGGAGGAAGGAGATTTAGCGTTGAGGCACAGAAGATCGGGGGATGGAAAAGATAAACATAGAAGATATACGAGGGATGAATAGGACACGCTACTAGGAAGAAGAGGGAGTGACATAAATAAAGACGAGAGAGAGAGAGAGAGAAAGAAAACAGAGCCTTAGAGTACAAACACTGGCACAAAATTAGATAATGAAAAAAAAGAAATCTTGCACATGTTGCTAACAGAACAACAGAGACAGAGAGAATGACAACACAATATCTAGCACGAGTTGCTAAACAGAATAACAGTGAAAGAAGGCAAGACAACACAATATCTAGCACATGTTGCTAAACAGAATAACAGTGAAAGAAGGCAAGACAACACAATATCTAGCACATGTTGCTAAACAGAATAACAGTGAAAGAAGGCATGACAACACAATATCTAGCACGAGTTGCTAAACAGAATAACAGTGAAAGAAGGTATGACAACACAATATCTAGCACATGTTGCTAGCAACAACAGAGACAGAGGGAATGACAACCAACAGAAAAAAAAAAAGAATATACATCTGATTGAACAGGGGCAAACACGGCACTAGAGGGAAAAGAGAACAAAGAAAACAGATAGAAAAATTATAAAGAGTGAATAAGAGGGAAAAGAGACAATATAGTGGAACGAGCAAGAGAAACAATTATCATCATTGACAGGCAAGGAAAATTATGGTTTGGAAAATATAATACACTACAGAACAGACATTTCTACGTAGGTGAAAGACCCCCTGCGAACTTGCAGGACGTGCAAGACGCTAAGAGAATTACGAGAAGACAAGACTTGTTCTTTGTTTTTATCTGGTGTTTGCTGCCCCACAGCCAGTCACGCTGCGCCATTCATTCACCGCCTGATCCTCACCAGACAATATAGTCCACGCTCCCTGTTGCCACAGCGGCGGGAACTGTGCAAGAAATAAAAGTCGACATTCCTTTCTCTCCCTCCCTCTCTCTTTCTCTCCCTCCTCTGCTCGCGACCCCAAGGCCATAGTTACACAGCTGCTCCATCTGGTGCGCAATCATGGCAACCTGTGATTAATTTCAATGCCTATTTTGATGCATTTGGTTCCAATCTCGAGACAGAGAGGATATAGCTCTACTTTAAAACAGAGAGAGAGAGAAAAAAAAAAAGAAGAGAAAAAACTCTACAGCAAATTGCGCAACGATAGATGACGTATTCACAATCAGCCGGGATGAGGAAACCAGGGATGAACCAGGTCTCAGCGAGCCACATGAGAAGCACCCGAGGCACAGATGAGGCTTTACCACCTCACCTTCGTCAGCACCGTGTTGGTCCCCAGAGGCTGGGGAGCCAACTGCTGCTGCTGCTGCTGGCTGCCAAACCTCCTCCATCTTTTCCCATGGTTTAGTTGAAGCTCGTCGAGGAAGGTTCACTGTGGGATAATGATGATTGCGTTGTTCTTGTGACAAGTGTGTGTCTCGTGCCTGTGTAAATTTGCTCTCCAAGCACTTCCGTCGTTTGAGGGATTTGTCATCCGCGCTAGACAGCATCTCCGCAACCTGGAGGATCTCCTCCTCAAGTTGTTGGAGAGACTTGGTTGGAGGCCCTTACACCTTCTCTTGTCATTCACGAATGTGTATGTTTTTGTTAGTTTGTTTTTATATGGCAAGCTGTTTACACACACACACACACACACACACACACACACACACACACACATATCTTTCTTTTCTTTCAAGCTATTCGCCATTTCCCGCATTACCAAGGTAGCGTTAAGAACAGAGGACTGGGCCTCTGAGGGAATATCCTCACCTGGCCCCCTTCTCTGTTCCTTCTTTTGGAAAATTAAAAGAAAAACAAGAGGGGAGGATTTCCAGCCCCCCGCTCCCTCCTCTTTCAGTCGCCTTCTACGACACGCAGGGAATACGTGGGAAGTATTCTTTCTCCCCTATCCCCAGGGATATATATATATATATATATATATATATAACCTTAGTGACACCTCCAATTCTCGTGAACATCACACACGTGGACAACAGGCAGCAATATCATTAAATTATCACAGGTAGGAGGAAGGAGCGTGCTGTAAACCGCGTGTGACGCTACTCATCCTCAGTCTTCCAGTGTCTGTACCCATGGCAACACTACTTCGGCACAGTGAGGCTCAACATATGGCAACACTATCACACTACACAGAGGCCCTGTACATGGTACCACTACGCTATACAGTTCTTCTCTCTGTCATAAAATGTCTGATCTCAAAGCGCTAGGTAGACAGTAATTACTTCTATACCCAGGTGGTGCACAACACGGGCTTGAACAAGGGACAGTGAGATGGTGCCTCAGTCATTTACCAGTTAGGAAGGAAAACTCATTTGTGAGAAAGATTCGTTCGAGTATTAGCAGCTCCAGACCCGTATGTCTAACTCCCTGATGTTAATGAGGGTTAACAGTGTCTAATTTACTGCTACAGTCACACAGTGCTGGTAATCTGTTCACAGTCTTTGGCTACAGTCATACAATGCTGTCACCAGTCCAAAGTCTTGAGCCATCGTAACACAGTGTTGGCAAGAGTCCACAGTCTTTGTCTACAGTCATACAATGCTGGAAATACTCTAATAGCCTCTAGCCAGTCACACAATGCTGGCACCAGTCCACAATCTCTCGCCCCACTCACACCGTGCCGGCAACAGTCTGCAGACTCTGGCCGGAGATAATCAATGCTGGCAACAGTTTGCGGACTTTGGCCACAGTCACTATGGGGTCACGACCACACACACTAGGAATAATGTTATACGTCGGCCGCGGGTTCAGTGGATCAGCTGTGAATAATATTAGTCTCTACTGCTGCTGCTGCTGTTAGACTCGTTCGTTCGTTACCAGAATCAACCAGACACATCTCTCCACCACTCATGAACAGCGAGAGTGTGTGCGCGAAGGAGTGGAAGTTGGCGAGAAAAGTGCGTGGAAGAAAGGGAAGCTGGAACGGAGATGGGTAAATGAGAGAGGGAGGATGTGAGAAGTGAGATGGATGTGGGTGTGGGAGACAGGGAGGAAAACGGGAGGGTCAGTGAGGACGAAAGATGTGTAGGAAACATGGGAGACCAGAGGAGAGGAGAGGGGGAGAGAGATGGGTTGGGGAAAGGGAGGAAGAGAGGTGAGTGGGAGGTGTTGCAGGAGCGGGAATGTGAGTACATGAGACACGAAACAGACGAAGTCTAGACTGATCTCTCCTCTTGGCTAAGTATGGTCAAGTGTTTCTGTGGCATTACTGCCAGACGTAGACACGTACACTCAGATTCAAAAGAACTCCGTACCCCTTACCCTCTCTTTGATGAGCTGTGTTCAGTACCACACTTATTCCATTAAGTAAGAACACCAAGAACGTGAGCTGTATATATAATGGAAGGGTAATACTTTATTACACTTAATCAAACAGATATACAGTGGATTCAGACCATTGCATATTCCATTATCTTACCCTAGATATCAGCTTTTAATTTGGACAATTATTGATTTCAACCATAACTGAATTAAGCCTCTGTGATTACATAGTACTCTCATATCCTCCACGTAATTGCATCCACAGACTTAGGGTCTGTCTGTCTCGTCGGAATGTATGATTTACTCCTTTATTTCCTTTGCTCTTGAGAATATATTCCGTCAGGGAGCACCCTCGTTAGGTCATACCGTTTTACCGTATCTGTGGTCGTCCAGCAGGTTGAAACTACTAATAACACTGCACGAGACTGTTGTTGTATACGCTGTCAAACTCCCTGTTGTCGAGGCAGAGGATGATGAAGGACCGAGCACAATACCTGACAATGCTGAAGTTAGCTGTAGTCATCGCCCATAAAACTCAACGGAGCGAGATAAGCGTTTATGTAATGGTACAGTTAGTAGCTAATTATGTTTACGGCTGAAGCCAAGAGGTATGAGATGGAGAGAGAGAGAGAGAGAGAGAGAGAGAGAGAGAGAGAGAGAGAGAGAGAGAGAGAGAGAGAGAGAGAGAGTTGAGAGAGACCAGAGGAATGGCGGGTTCTGTAAAGAGATGAGACAGTGGATGATAAGGAAGCTTTTCCCCACGTTGCCAGACTTACTCTCACTGCTGTCTGTCATAAGACTACTGCTGGTGCTACTGCTGCTGCTCCTGCTTGCTACTGCTGGTGTTACCGTTGATAATGCTACTGTTGCTGGTGCTACCGTTGATATTGCTACTGTTGCTGGTGCTACCGTTGATAATGCTACTGTTGCTGGTGCTACCGTTGATAATGCTACTGTTGCTGGTGCTACCGTTGATAATGCTACTGTTGCTGGTGCTACCGTTGATAATGCTACTGTTGCTGGTGCTACCGTTGATAATGCTACTGTTGCTGGTGCTACCGTTGATAATGCCACTATTGCTGGTGTTACCATCGCCTCTTCTTCGGGTGTGGACCTTCGCTTGGTCCAGTGTCACCAACTGTTTTGACAACAGCATCTCACGTCCCGTCTGCCTCGATGTCAGACCCATGGGTACCAAATGCCAGGCTTTTCCCTCCCTCCTTCCCTCTTGCCGGGAATGAGGTAGGCAAATATCATGGGATGGCCAAGCTCGAGTTCTTACCTTACGAGCACTTTGTAAGGATTTAAGACAACTGAGGAAATGGGAGGAATATACATGTATGGTCACGTCACTCCCGAGTTGTATGGGAAAATGTGAAAACTCTAAATTCATTTGATATATCATTATGAAAGCAAATGAATGCATATGAGAATCCATCAATCGTTGTCTCTATGGGATAGGAAGAAAATTGAATTTCATTTGATATATTAAACACAGAAATAGAGTATACTTTGCTGTCAAACTGAGGGATGAAATATTAGATCTGGGAAAAGTAAGTCATGTTTGTTTCCCTCTCTCTCTCTCTCTCTCTCTCTCTCTCTCTCTCTCTCTCTCTCTCTCTCTCTCTCTCTCTCTCTCCATGGTCATTTGTTCTGCATACAACCAGTTGATGTGAAGCAAATAGAGGCAATTCAAGAATAACAAATTGATATGAAAAAGGTGATATAAAGTCATTTGTTATATGATTTTCAGAAGTGTACGTTATGTTTCATGTCGTATGGTAAGACTATGTTACTAGAGAGAGAGAGAGGTCGTTTTTGGGTAGAACTTTGCAGGCTGTGAAGCATTTACCAATATTGTCTGTTTTGTGGGCAATGAGTTGAAGGAATGTGGTGTATGACAGATATCCATTGGATCATTCACTTCCTGCACCGAGGTACTCGGTCGCTCATGAAATGAGACATACACACACGAATATATACTCTGGTACGTATAGATACACTTGTGATGGCTTTATGGGCTCTATTCAGACGACAGACCAACATCTGGGGGCCGAGTGTCAAAACACAAAGGCCAATTAAGTAACATATTGCTTTGGACCGTGAGTTACTATCCAGCATCCCTGAGCCGATGCGCTTGGTGTGGATGACTCAAATGCTACAGTAACATCAGTACCAATATTGAAGCTCACCGGGAACACATCCCGCGCTGAAGGACTTGAGGAACAGGGAGACCTGGACCTTCTACCACAGTAACCCTTACGTCTACAAGAACCGCCGTGGCAAAGTAATTCTCGAATGTGCAATACGTAAAGATCTCATTACCGTATCCAATTACATTGCCTGGTATAGTCTAACATCAGCCAGCAGGAAAGCTGACCGAACTGGCAGGTCTGAGCGAGCAAACATCCTCCTTTTCCTGCGTCATTCGCTCCTCCAAGAGAGAAAGCAGCTCGAGCCTTTTTTTTTTTCGAACGTCCATTTTGTCACCATCTGCCAGAGGCTGCCGTTATCTTGACACCACCCAAGCCTCTCAGTCTTCCTTTGAGGTCCGACGCCTCCTTGATGCAAGAGAGGGAGAATCGAGGTTTGCCGGACGATTGCACTGATAACTGAGATCACTGAATCTATCTTGTGGTGTTCAAGAGTATTCCAGATGATCCTCGCATTGACTGCATCTGTGGGGGAGGGAATTTATTCCAGTGTCGCCCCAAGCCTGAAGTAATCTTTAACCCCATTTTATTGTTAAATCTCTCCTCCTGATTCTTCATTCAATACCATTGTCTCTGGTCGTGGTGGTAATGGTGGTGGTTGGAATCTCTTCGACCGGGTGGAATTTATCTGGTGCTGTTGAAGTTTTCGATCATCATTTTATGAAATAATTTCTTTCTTTTTTTTTTCGTTTTGTGAGATCGCTTCCCCAAAAGTCTCAGCTGTGTTAGGAGACAAGATAGAGAGACTATATATATATATATATCTCTGAAGCTTTCAAAAGTGATGGTTCTTTTGAGAAGGCATTGGCTCTCTCTCTCTCTCTCTCTCTCTCTCTCTCTCTCTCTCTCTCTCTCTCTCTCTCTCTCTCTCTCTCTCTCTCTCTCTGGACCTAAGTTCCTCCGGTTGGCACCTCACTTCCTCTCCCATATTCCGGCAATTCCGGACTCTGTCCGTGCCCCCTTGGGGCTGCCCCACGTCGCCGTCGCCCTATCCCCAAACTCCTAGGATAAAAATCCTCGCCAAATCCAGCTTAATCTATAACATATGACCTGTCTTCGCACGAGCCACTGAGAGCCAGTGACCTCCCCAACCCACCCCTAGCACTCCAAAGCTGCTACATAGCTGTGGGGGCTAAAACGCCCCCCACCCGCTTCCCTCACCCCTACACTCCTCTTCGGCTTTCGATGAAGGTCAGGGAGTGGAGGATGGCTTATGGGGTCCCCCCCCCCCACCCACCCACCCACACACACACACACACACACACACACACACACACACACACGCGCGCGCCAGTTAGCTACCAGTGGCTCTGGCCACAACATGTTACTCTGTGATTTTTCTTCCGCTGTGTTACTTAGGAAAAGGTATTTGGTCAAAGATTTTTTTTCCCCCTTTTCGCTTTATGTAGTTTTGGGAGTATGGCCGTATTTCGATTTCTTTTTTCATTTATACGTGGAACTTGCCTTTGAAATATGACGTGTCGTTGCACAATTTTTATGTATTCTATTTTCTTTTCTTTCGGTTTCATGGGCTTGCACATGGCTTCATGACACACAGCAAACACCCATGAGCAGAATTTCTTCATTATCTTTCTATTCACGTTTCACAGACTCGTACAAAAGGCGGTAAACTGAAACACTTTAGTTTTAATATCTTATCAAATTCTCGAATGTCTTACGTGCACTTAGCCGTTTAAGCTCACCTTACTTCTACCACACCAGTATGTGAGCTACTGGCATATATGCAATCAGGTTTTGTGGGGTCCATGCGTTGTCAAACTTGAGCTTTCACTCAGGGAGTTTTTGGCTAACGCCAGAGCAGTTTAATTGGGTTTTGCGGTTTCCTAGCGTCTTCAGATAGAAAGTTTCACCATAGAACTTTATATTTTGGCCATATATATATGTAGTGTTATTGATATGGTCTTGATTAGTCTTAGTCGCCTATGCCATCAAGCTAACATAACATGAAGACTATATTTCACTTTAGGGATTCTGCTGGGATTCGAAGACGGTGTGGTGAGTCAAAGTGTAAGAGGATCTGACTTAAAGTAAATGCACGTGAGCTGGTAATATTAAGTGAGAGCAAGAATGGTAGCCAAGGGTCGTTGTTCTCCAGCGGTGATTTATTCAGCATCATGAAAGGTGAATGAGTGTGTGAAGAAATGATGACGGTCGTAAACTTTAGATTTTCTTTATGTTAGCTGAGACGGCACGCCCAACTGAGGCCCTAAAGAAGGCCATCATATTAACGGTATATATATATATATATATATATATATATATATATATATATATATATATATATATATATATATATATATATATATATCCTACCCTGAGCCAGGTAACCATACTGTAGACCAACCCTGAGGGGTGGATGAACACCTGGGTTGACTGTGGACCAGTTACCGCAACCAGGATTCGATCCTATTTGCTGGATGTACGAAAGGGAATAGGACAAAAAAAGAATGAAGAAATGTACTCAAAAGAACGTACGGAAATGTCTTGTGGATTGAGATTTACCCTTGGAAAACCCTTAATAAGCTTATCTGGTAAAGTATATATAATTCTTGGAGTAATTTTCGAAAGATGAACCAAGATTGTGTTGGACCATCATATAAACCAAACCTCTCTCAGCCAGAGTCTGTAAACCAGATTGACTTATGCAAATCCTCTTTAACTTGCATTTATTACCATTAGTGTCGTGATTGAAGCTCTGTACCTCTTTGTGTGACAGAACCTAAACCAAAAAGTTAATATATCATTCACACTATAGCTTCCCCTTGAATGCTCAGTTATCGACGGGAGCTGAGATTGTGTGAGGTACGAGAGAGAACGGAGCCTGTAAGATAGTCACGTCTGAGTAAGTTAAGAGTGGAGTTGCGATGCCGTATATGCTGATGATGCTGTTAAATGACACAACAAAATTTGTTAGGATATGTGAATATCTCTGCGTCGTGATGGTTTTCCCTCTGCGTTTGGGATATGTATCAAAGGCCAGTGAATAGTATTAGAGAAAGTTTTACGAATGAAAGTGCTCAGAAAACTTTACGCATGAGAGTGCAAAGAATATACGTATACGTAGAAATTATAGCTTTGAGATATGTTTGTGAAATTACAGTTCGAAAACGAGGAAGCAGTGGTATAGCAACGTCTGCTCCACCTGATGTCGAGAAAGCGAAGAAAGTAATGAAAAAAGTTTTTTTTTTTTTTTAAAAACTTTGGCAGGAATGCTGTAGCTGTGAATCCTCAAAGCTAGACTGATCATGAAAGTAATGTTCTGAGTGAAATGGCGCGTGTATGGGGAGGGAGGAGGGGGAAAAAAAAAACCCTCAGTTGGGAATCGTTTCAGATATACTTGTATAAACCAAGAAATGTAGTTGAAGGAGTCATGAATTCCATTCATACATGTTCATGTGGGTTTCCTTCCCTATGGCACAGTGACCACGGAATGGGAAAATGTGGAGAAAATACGAAAAGCCAAATAGGAGTTAGGGAGAATAAAATGGAATTTCTCGACTCTATGAGGGGGGAAAAAAAAAAAGAATGGATTAAAGTTAGGATGAAAAATATTCGGGGATGAAATTTCCAAGTTCTACGTTTCTAGAGGGAGGAATGAACTGCGCATGAAAAATAAATTTTTTCGTATTCGCGATGAATCTTGGGAAGAATTATCAAAGGATCTGCGGGATTTTGTGAATAATCGGCCACGAATGTGTGTGTGTGTGTGTGTGTGTGTGTGTGTGTGTGTGTGGGGGGGTGGGGGGGGGGACTAAGTAAGATTTGCATATCAAAACTCCGAAAACTTTCGCCAAGAGCTCAAAGGTGGATGGATGGATGTCGTCAGCAGGATCGTCTTCACTTTTCTCAGTCAAGGTGAGTCTGGACGTAATCATTAGGACTTGCTGGTATTCCCTCCTCACATGATGTTTTCATTTTTTTCCCACATTAAATCACCAACTCGCTTCGTGGCGGTAGGAAGATCATAGAAGTCTGTGACATTAGTTTGGCCATTAGGAAAGAATATGAATGGAAGGGAGAGTCAGAAAAGGAAAAACATGGGTAAACATGCGATGTGGTATACAGGGGGTGACGTGCTGTTAAATGGACTGAAAACCGAAGTCTGTGACATTAGTTTGGTCATTAAGAAAGAATATGAATGGAAAGGAGAGTAAGAAAAGGAAAACATGGGTAAACATGCGATGTGGTATACAGGGGGTGACGTGCTGTTAAATGGGCTGAGAACCAGGGTTGGCGAGGCAGCCGGGGTGGAAAGCATGGAAAGGTCTTTGGGTCCTGGTTATGGATAGGGAGCTGTTGTTTGAGTATATTACACATGGCTGATGAAGAATGAATGTGAGTGAAAGCGGCCTTTCTTTGTCTGTTCCTGGTGCTACCTCACTAACGAGGGAAACGACGAACAAGCATTAAACACACACACACACACACACACACACACACACACACACACACACACACACACACAGCTATGGCGAAAGAACAGACCAAATTACGTAGAAGGTGACGGATATGCCAAGCTAGTCTACATAGCATCTATGTGTCTGAGATGGTATTAATTGTTAGAGATTTGAGTAACGGTAACCCAAAGTAAGGCAAGAATGGTGGCGTTACAGGAGAATGAAATATAGACATCTAGAATATATAAATGCCAAGATGTATAAGTGACGAGAACTGAATGGAGACGTGTTTATCGCACGTAATCAATAGGTGCGACGTTTTCTTTTCAAACCACCGACGGGATAATGAGGTGAACCAAAGTTAATGTGAAGAAATGATAAAGTGTCGCGGGCTGCCCAGGATCGAGCGCATAGGCTCGAATCCTGGTTGCGATAGTCGGTCCACAGTCAACTCAGCTGTTCATCGTTTGCGAATGGACGAACGTATCACGTCTAAAACTTAAGTGACACGAGTGAAAAGCCTGTGTATCTCTTCCTTGCTCCAGTGCCATACGATATGCCTGGTAAACACGAGTTGCGAACATATCTGTATGTGACGCAGAAAATGGTAACCACGCATGAGATATGAAGAGATAATCATCTTTTGACCCCGGGTCTCGAAAGCTCTATTTGCGTCGAGGGAAGCGCACGGTGGCTGTAAGTTTGAGAGCGGCATTGAATCAACCGTATTGCGGGGGTAAGGGACTTGCCTTTGGCTGGAGGGTATATACCACAGATATACCGAAGGTGTGTGTAAGGTGAGGTGGACGCTCCCTATGGTTGGAGGGCTGTCAGCGACGCGAGAGCTCATTATCGCCGTTTGATGGGCTCAGGTAATGAACTTTGCGGTGGGCATTAACAGACGCATTGCTCGATGGTCACACACACACACACACACACACACACACACACACACACACACACACACACACGTATCTCCATACCACCATTACTGAGGCTCTTCGTGTGTTTATAGCAACATCTGCGGGAGCATTTGATGTTCGTACACTGATGTTTCATTAAACATTAAGTTCTCTCGGTAAAATAATCGGACAGAGGATGTGATGAACTTATAATGCTAACAAGATCGCTAAAGACAAGTTGATGACACCCGTCGAATGATAATAATAATAACAATAATAATAATACTAATAATGATAATAATAATGATAATAATAATGATAATAGTAATGATAATAATAATGATAACAATAATAATAATGATAATGATAATATAGTGATGATACGAATAATGGTGTTATCTTTATCATTAATGATAATTATGACTATAATGATAGTATACCATGGTTATCATTGATGATAATGATAATACTATTACTACCAGCAGTAAAAATGAGAATGATACATGATTCATTGAAATGCTCATGGCAGTGAATCATTCATTTCTTCCTTTTATTCCACGCCAAATTCTGTTCCTCCATCTGTCACCTTCAATATATACTAAATCATGATGGCTTACGAGCGTTGTGGATAAGCTGGTTATAGTGGTAAACGAAGATTACGTAGTCGATGGGAATACGAAAGGAAACATGACAGTGCAGGGAGCACATCAGAATATGGTAATCACAATACACAAGTTCACTGTCAACTTCAAAGTCATTACGTTGCTATGATAACACGACCTCATCTATGGAAACGTAATCAACACCTCGTAATTAGAAAGGCTGCCTCGAGACGCTACAAAATAACAGTTGGCTGGTGTGATTACACTAACTATAAAGCCAGAAAGATGCCAGTGCCAGATTGCACCTATTGCATGGCCAGGACGCGGCAATAACGAAGCGGAGTCGCGCCAATAACGCGGCCAGACTTCGCTGATAATAATCAAGCCATTGTGGACTGAGCCAACAGCACAGAGCGCCAGCCCCGTGTTCCAGGCCTCTGACATTACCTCCTCCAGCAGGTGTGGCTCCCGACCTGCCCTACTAGAGTTGGTGGCAGTGGACCAAGTGACTGATTCACAAACGTCTCGATTGGGGTGGGATGTTGCGTTCTTCTACAACCATTTGTGTATCTCTGTCCACCAGCTACTACGTCTGTGCATAATTCTTTGACTTTTTCCCTAACGGAACTACGACTGCCTTCGACTGCAAGCCATTCCCCTGCAGATTTTGTACAGTTGATCCGGTTTTAATGGCCCCTGTTAATGCTATAGGACATATGCAGTATGTATAACCAAAGCCCATTACTGGTAAGTAAGCATCAATTTCATCTGAGAATATTGCGAGAAAGTACACCAGTATACTCAGGAGTTTTCTGCCGCTGGAGATGGTCTCTGCAATGTCATCAGTGTGTGTGTGTGTGTGTGTGTGTGTGTGTGTGTGTGTGTGTGTGTTCTGGCTAGAGGACTTTCTGTGCCCCGCCCACGTAACGCTGAGAGAGCCAAATCAGAACGATGGTATAAGCCGAGCCACTTTGTGTTGGAGCTACATGACTGTATTAACTGGTACGGTGATAAGACAAAAGAAATCCTGCTCCCGCCAAGTGACGCTCATAAAACCTCTCTTGAGGCGCCATACAGTCAGTCTTGTCTTGGCCTGTTGGGAGATCCCATCTCTCTCTCTCTCTCTCTCTCTCTCTCTCTCTCTCTCTCTCTCTCTCTCTCTCTCTCTCTCTCTCTCTCTCTCCCTCTCTCTCTCTCTTCATAGCCTATCTGTTAGCTTTCCATACGGCTACGAGTGCTCCTCCTGGCTCCACTGCGCTTTTTGAGACCTCCACATGTACTTCTGCAACGCTTCTGACGCTATTATGCGACTCCTCTACGCCTCGGAGACCTATGCGTGGTGCTTTCGCTAACGCCTCTGAGCTAACGCTGATTGTCTCCTCACATGCTGAGCACGAAGACAGTCCTCAGAGTTCAGCTCAATGTAATTATAGACTTACGCCACTAGCCCAGCAACTACAAACACAGCTGTATGAAGTTGCTAAGAAGCCATATGTTTTTCTTGGTGTAATAATATCTATTTGTGAACGTGATCCGCCTGGTTTTATGCGTCTGTCTGCATGCGTCATTCTAATAAGGCTCGATTTTGTTTCATATTCATTCATGCTGTGGAGAGTGTAGGTAGCGCAAGCAAATACACACATATTCTACATTGTGAAATTTCGGCCAATTTCATCTCATATTAGTTCCCTGAAGTACGCCTTTGCTTTTGGGTTGCTACGAATTGAATGCCGCCCTATTGTCAGTGTGTCAGCAATTATACTGGGCGACTGTCTGTGCTGAATGATGAGTTCCCTGGCGTTCAACTGTGACAGCTCTTCAACCAAGGGTATGTATCCCCCTTAGTTATTCCATTCTGATAACTCTTACATTCATTAGTGATCCTTTACAACACTGGCATTCCTCTGAACACACACATACACACACACACACACACACACACACACAGTAGGTGAAACAGCATCTACAACAATATCCAGCTTATTCTCATCATTCCCCTTTCCCTCCCTCGACCACTTGTGTCGAGCACCAATATCAGGTCTCCTAGATCATTCTACAGCAATTAGTGACCAGAAATGAACAGAAAGTCTGGTGAAAAAAGACTTTAAGCTGATCTCGAAAACGGGAAAAATACTTGGCTTCACCGAATATTTTCTTTTTCATACAGATTAATGTCTACGATTAGGAAAAAAAGATATTCTTTTTTTCCTCCCTCACACCTGTTATTGTCCTGGGTTGAACTGATGGATAAAGCATTTGGTGAATATCTAAGACTAGTTTTGGGTTTTTTTAATCACCATCACTTGAAGTTTGTTCGTAATTGCCTTACGTAAATCCTCAGCTTTGATCGACTGAATGTACTGGAGATGAGAATAGAACGATCATCAGAGTGAGATTGTCCACAATTACGTGTTTTGAATCAGGTCACATCTGGCAGATATCTGGTCTCGGGGTCAACAACTGAAGGTCCATCAGTGGTCAATTGTGGTGAAGTTCGAAGGAAAATAAGCTGTTAGTGAAGCATTTCTCTTAAAACTTTGATATTAGACAGGGTACACATTCACCTATTTGGCGAAGGGAAATGACAGGATCATTTGGCGAAGGGAAATGACAGGACCATTTGGCGAAGGGAAATGACAGGACCATTTGGCGAAGGGAAATGACAGGACCATTTGGCGAAGGGAAATGACAGGACCATTTAGGGAAGTAGAAATGACACTTTAGGAAGGCTTTTCCCACGACTGCTTTCCCTCGTGTGTGTTACATAAGTTTTTCTTCTGTCTTTCAGATCTTGTGTTGAGCGCGCGAGGTGGACAATGGAGAAGGTATGTAAATTCTCTCACAACTCCATCTTACACTCCCCTTTACGTTGCTACAATCCTCCATCCACCGTCAGGTCTCCTCTTAATCTTCCAAAAGAAGTCTTCAGGGTAGTGTAGGTGGCGCCTTTTTCTTCCTTCTTTTCTACTTCTTCTTCTTCTTCTTCTTCTTCTTCTTCTTCTTCTTCTTCTGCTTCTTCTGCTTCTTCTCCTTCCTCTTCTTCTTCTTCGTCTTCTTCTTCTTTTACTTCTTCTTGCTCTTCTTCTTCTTCTTCTTCCCATTCTTGTTCTTCCGTACCTATATAAGTGGGTTCTTTGAGGTCAAAGACTCGAGAGAGAGAGAGAGAGAGAGAGAGAGAGAGAGAGAGAGAGAGAGAGAGAGAGAGAGAGAGAGAGAGAGCCGTCAAACGTGCTTTTCATCAATGTGACCCACATTTTCAATTCAACTGTATACCACTATGTCGGACTGAGGAGGAGGAGCACGTCCAAGCTCCCATAGAGAGTCTAAAGAATAGTTTACATAGTGATTTACAAAACCAGGCGTCAAAGGCCCTCCAGCCCGAAATCCAATATTCGACAGACCTGCTTCAGTTAGGGCGTGATCCCGTTGCATTTTTACCCCCTTTGAGGAACAGCAAAGTGGAGGACAGTTATACAACAGCAGCCTCTTTACTTGCCTCGAGATGAGTGGCAAAAAGATTCCGGGACTCCGGTATCGTGTTAGCGTTCCATCTCAAGATGGTCTTTCAGACTTTCATCCCCCAGTAGCTTTGGACGTCATTGATCTGTCTGTCTGTCTTTCTGTCTGTTTTTCTGTCTGTCTGTCTCTCTGGGTTGGTTGGTCTGTCATCCTCGCCCCGTGTTTGGTCTCGTTAAATCACAACATCAGTGGCGCCACTTCAAAATCCCCCCCATTCACAGGGTTTCACCAAAGACTGCAATCTCCTTGAGACTCCCCCTCGATTTTTCCCTCCCCCCCTGGCACTCGAAAAGATGAGATGGGAGGCCCAGATATTTCACCCCCTCACACTTGGACAGATAACCTGGTTAACACGGATTTTTACGCCTCACGCTTTTAAAAATGAGGTAATTGTGTGGAATTTTTAACATTTTTTTTCTTTTCTTTCTTTTATTTTTTTTTCTTGGTAGACTGGGTTGGTAAAGTCGGGTTTCACAGATTACAGAATTTCTCATCTTGGAACCGCTTTGATCGGGAACGTTATTATACATGGCTTTGTTGGCGACGTTTCCCTCCTTCGTATTGCATCGTATAACACAGAGATAGTAGTAATCACACACACACGCACACACACACACACACACACACACACACACACACACACACACACATAGAGTCTCTCTCTCTCTCTCTCTCTCTCTCTCTCTCTCTCTCTCTCTCTCTCTCTCTCTCTCTCTCGGTCTGTTTTGCCTTCACGGCCTACGAGTTATGTATCAGAACTTCTTCGACACCTTTCCAAAGCCCATCTTCAGGGTGCATTCTTTCATACGATTTCTACACCTAGCCCTCGTTTGCACATAAGGAGAGAGTGTCGGATTTTTTCTTTCTCACACATTTGAAAGTTATCTGGTTAATCCAGACACTCCCCTCATGCATTCATAAATGGAGCTGTTGCATCCAAGATTCCCCAAACCTTTACAAGTGACCTGATGAAGATGGTTTTTGATAGCTTTCGTGGACGACATGTTTTGCGTCTATCTTTTTTTCTCTTATCAAATTATCAAAGATAATTCAACTGGTACAACCAACAAGCGAACAAGATTGGGGAAAGATACCACAGTCAGCGACGCATACGACACATCAGGATAGCACAATACCCAGGAAACAACATAACGCAGCCACCACCAAACACGTCAGGGCCATTATCAAAACACAGCCACCAGACACATAAGAGCCCCATCAGAAATGCACATCAGAATCGTTCTGATCTCCATTACAACACAGTAATCTCTACGACAGCACACAATATCATACTAAAGCGACACTTCAACAACCACAACCACGCCCGAGCCATTTACATCACCGTTAAGCCACCAGACATATCGAGAAACCCAACTGAAACACAACACACATGAGAATCGTCCTGAACACATCTACAATACAGTAGTTTCTACAACAGCAGAGAGTAATATACCATAGTTACTTCTCGATCTACCCCACACACACGACACAAAGACACCGTAGGCACACTGAGTGCCCTGCCATAAGCTCCCTCAACAGACAGACACCACACCCATACAAGCAATGACCTCCGCTTGAAAGGCACATGTGCCCTATAGGGGGATACACATTCCCATTCATGGCAGCGCACCCTAACCGCACCCGAGCGTCACCCTCACCACACTCAGCCTCACCAGCCGGCGAGAGGACCAGCCTGACGAAGGTCCCTCGACACGTAACAGTGACAAATGACCGCTGTGATCTATGGCCTCGCCCGCCCCGTCATATCTCACAGGGGAAACTAATCTTAGGACGCGACCTCTGGCACCGAGGTAGTGTGGACATTCTCCTCCTCCTCTTCCCTCCCTCATCCTCCGAGCCAACCCACCACACACACACACACACACACACACACACACACACACACACACGACAGGCTACATGAAGGGTGGTACAGGTTTAAGCGGTCGAGTACTGGTTGAGAAAGGTCAGTCAGAGAGAGAGAGAGAGAGAGAGAGAGAGAGAGAGAGAGAGAGAGACAGACAGAGAGAGCGTAGGTGAATATCCGACACACACACACACACACACACACACACACACACACACACACACACACACACACACACACCATGTTAAGACATCTGGGAATCGCTACCCCTTATTACAGGGTGACTGCTATGCTAACGTAACTTGCTAAACGTAACTTTGCTAACGTAACTTGGCGAGCATCACCAGCTATCGTAATTCTCGCTAACAGAGCGAATACTGCTGCAGCGTTACCTCTAGCTGGTAATGGTGAGGGGGGATAAAACCCTCAATTTCCCTTGCGTTTCCCAGTAGACGAGAGTGTTGGTAGCAGCAGCTAAGCTGGTGTGTTCAAGAGGTATTGTTGGAAATTCCCCGTTGATGGCAAGCTCTGAGAACCGTCTGCTGTTCGCTCATTGTTAGCAGAATGTTCATCGAAAATGATTCTTTTAGGTTTCAAAATCTTTCTTTGTCGAGGTTATAAGTTCTCAGGTGGGTTTCTACTATAGCAAATGCTTAAGGGAGGTAGAAGTTGATCATTTTTTAGAAACCATTACTTGATACGGTTGAATCTAGTGATGTTCAGCATCGAAATCATCTATCCACCCCGGTATCATTGCTGTATCATTTCTTGTTATATTTCTTTGTCGATCGTCCAGATCTGTGGTGTTATGACCCATGAAGTCTCTTAATCTCTCTGTCTCTCTCTTTCTGTCTCTCTCTGTCTCTTGCTGTCGTATGTCTGTCTCTGCCTCCACCCACACCTACGCTGCCGGCATTCATTCCAGAAACATACAACGTTTCTCCATCTCACACATGACACTTGAACTTACGTGACTCACACGACTCGTCCATCGTAAGTTTGGAGTGTCCATGCGGTGAGCGCCACGCGCTCGCTAGCACTGTCTTTTGGCAGCATCCCACTCTCTCTCTCTATCTCTCTCTCTCTCTCTCTCTCTCTCTCTCTCTCTCTCTCTCTCTCTCTCTCTCTCTCTCTCTCTCTCTCTCTCTCCCCATCTCCGGCAAAAATCTCATCGTGTGTGAGGGAGGCACCCTATCTCTCTCGTGAGCGATGCGAAATGCTGAAACACTCGTCTGCAAAAAAAAAAAAGAAAAAAAAAAAGACAAATTCAGGCACTGATAGTCAAAGAACGCCAACGTAAAGTGAAAAAGAAGAAGAAGAAGAAGAAGAAGAAAAAAGACGACATTAAATACCTAGCAAAAATGAGGTGAAGGAAATGTAGTTTTACAAATGTAATTAAAATGGATGTAAAATGTGCATATGTATTTTTCCCCGTTCGTTAAATCAGAGAAATTTTATGGAAAGACGCAAAGAGATATCGAGCCTTTGGTATGCCGGAGGAAAAGTTAAGTCTGTCTCAGGATTCATTTAAATAACCCGTGATGTATGATGGTTGGGTAAGAACTGAGTAAGTTCTTATGAAACGCTTTCGAAATCTCTAAAGCAGGTGTCTGCAGCTTTGCTTCATATATATATATATATATATATATATATATATATATATATATATATATATATATATATATATATATATATATTTGATGCCATTTCGTGTGGGGAGGGGTAGCGCCAAGAATGGATGAAGGCAAGCAAGTATGAATACGTACATGTTTATATATGTATGTGTCTGTGTTTGTGTATGTAAACATGTTTACCAAATGGCGTCCAAGCTTCGTCTTTTCGATGTATATCAACTGACTGTTATATTTCTCTCTTGTGTCTTCCCTGATGATGTGATTATTACACGAAAGTGCACTTGGGAACTTTTCGTGTTTCATTTTCCCCGTGGATTCATAGGAATATATATATATATATATATATATATATATATATATATATATATATATATATATATATTTTTTTTTTTTTTTTTTTTTTTTATACTTTGTCGCTGTCTCCCGCGTTTGCGAGGTAGCGCAAGGAAACAGACGAAAGAAATGGCCCAACCCCCCCCATACACATGTACATACACACGTCCACACACGCAAATATACATACCTACACAGCTTTCCATGGTTTACCCCGGACGCTTCACATGCCTTGATTCAATCCACTGACAGCACGTCAACCCCTGTATACCACATCGCTCCAATTCACTCTATTCCTTGCCCTCCTTTCACCCTCCTGCATGTTCAGGCCCCGATCACACAAAATCCTTTCCACCTCCAATTTGGTCTCCCTCTTCTCCTCGTTCCCTCCACCTCCGACACATATATCCTCTTGGTCAATCTTTCCTCACTCATTCTCTCCATGTGCCCAAACCATTTCAAAACACCCTCTTCTGCTCTCTCAACCACGCTCTTTTTATTTCCACACATCTCTCTTACCCTTACGTTACTTACTCGATCAAACCACCTCACACCACACATTGTCCTCAAACATCTCATTTCCAGCACATCCATCCTCCTGCGCACAACTCTATCCATATCCCACGCCTCGCAACCATACAACATTGTTGGAACTACTATTCCTTCAAACATACCCATTTTTGCTTTCCGGGATAATGTTCTCGACTTCCACACATTTTTCAAGGCTCCCAAAATTTTCGCCCCCTCCCCCACCCTATGATCCACTTCCGCTTCCATGGTTCCATCCGCTGACAGATCCACTCCCAGATATCTAAAACACTTCACTTCCTCCAGTTTTTCTCCATTCAAACTCACCTCCCAATTGACTTGACCCTCAACCCTACTGTACCTAATAACCTTGCTCTTATTCACATTTACTCTTAACTTTCTTCTTCCACACACTTTACCAAACTCCGTCACTAGCTTCTGCACTTTCTCACATGAATCCGCCACCAGCGCTGTATCATCAGCAAACAACAACTGACTCACTTCCCAAGTTCTCTCATCCCCAACAGACTTCATACTTGCCCCTCTTTCCAAGACTCTTGCATTTACCTCCCTAACAACCCCATCCATAAACAAATTAAACAACCATGGAGACATCACACACCCCTGCCGCAAACCTACATTCACTGAGAACCAATCACTTTCCTCTCTTCCTACACGTACACATGCCTTGCATCCTCGATAAAAACTTTTCACTGCTTCTAACAACTTGCCTCCCACACCATATATTCTTAATACCTTCCACAGAGCATCTCTATCAACTCTATCATATGCCTTCTCCAGATCCATAAATGCTACATACAAATCCATTTGCTTTTCTAAGTATTTCTCACATACATTCTTCAAAGCAAACACCTGATCCACACATCCTCTACCACTTCTGAAACCACACTGCTCTTCCCCAATCTGATGCTCTGTACATGCCTTCACCCTCTCAATCAATACTCTCCCATATAATTTACCAGGAATACTCAACAAACTTATACCTCTGTAATTTGAGCACTCACTCTTATCCCCTTTGCCTTTGTACAATGGCACTATGCACGCATTCCGCCAATCCTCAGGCACCTCACCATGAGTCATACATACATTAAATAACCTTACCAACCAGTCAACAATACAGTCACACCCTTTTTTAATAAATTCCACTGCAATACCATCCAAACCTGCTGCCTTGCCGGCTTTCATCTTCCGCAAAGCTTTTACTACCTCTTCTCTGTTTACCAAATCATTTTCCCTAACCCTCTCACTTTGCACACCACCTCGACCCAAACACCCTATATCTGCCACTCTGTCATCAGACACATTCAACAAACCTTCAAAATACTCATTCCATCTCCTTCTCACATCACCACTACTTGTTATCACCTCCCCATTTGCGCCCTTCACTGAAGTTCCCATTTGCTCCCTTGTCTTACGCACCCTATTTACCTCCTTCCAGAACATCTTTTTATTCTCCCTAAAATTTACTGATAGTCTCTCACCCCAACTCTCATTTGCCCTTTTTTTCACCTCTTGCACCTTTCTCTTGGCCTCCTGTCTCTTTCTTTTATATATATATATATATACATATATATATATATATATATATATATATATATATATATATATATATATATATATATATATATATATATATATATACATATATATATATATATATATATATATATATATATATATATATATATATATATATATATATATATATATATATATGTGTGTGCGTGTGTGTGTGTGTGTATATGAGTGGATGGGACATTCTTCGTCTGTTTCCTGGCGTTACCTCGCTTGATGCGGGAAACAGCGATTAAGTGTAACAGAAAATAGGTAGATAGAATATATATATATATTCATATATACATATAAAGACATATAGATAGAGATAGATGAAACTCTGGAAAATCTAATATAACGACTCACACTCTCAGATACTCAAAATTCTATTTAGATATTTTTTTTAGACATTAAGACTTCAGTAATAAGGGACCAGAAACACACCCTATAAATGAAGATAAATTTAGTTATCGCCACCACAAATATATAAAGCTATATAGAATATCTATCATATAAAGATATGTAAGATATATAAAAGACATTTCCATTATCTGACAGTGAGCTTACTATAGGGTCGAAGACTACTACCACTCGATACTCTTTTTCCCCCTTGAGAGAATTCATTAAACTGACGTTGCCATATAAGGACTCCCTGAAACCTTATTCATACGCATCACTCCGTAGGGGACAGTAACCCTATAATGATATTGGAGGGGGTTCGAACCCCTGTTTGTTATCGAGGTCACTCTTAAATTTTGGAGGATGAGATGCGCCTCACCTCGACATTTGAATGTCACAGAGAATGTTACCCTGATGACGCATTTTCTCTCTCTCTCTCTCTCTCATAGAAATAATTAATGTAATTGAAAAGAATCCCTGGCTACTTCCCAGCTTGTTCATGTATGTTGGACTTTGATGGATTTTTTCCTTTTTTTCTTGTCGAACAAACTGTGATATATATATATTTTTTTCATTCTATATGCATCTCTATTTTTCTTATCTCTCGTTCTTTGTCAATTAAGATGGATTGTCAAATGATTTACGTCTCATTTCTGTCTGTCTGTCTGTCTGTCTGTCTGTCTGTCTATCTGTTTGTCTGTCTGTCTGTCTGTCCGTTCCCTTTAGCCCTCCTGTTTTGGTGAGTCGAAGGCACAGCAGTTGTGGGGTAGGTGTTCTGTGTCTTCAGTGTATCAAAATTAATTCGATGATTTCTAGCATTGCAGATATGGGTTGTGTTAATGGGCCTCGACGAGAAAAGTGTGACTCGCACATGCCTGGGGAGTGTAGTTTCAGACGAGTGTATGTCTGGCGAAGTGGAGTGCAAAGATCGGAATGGCGTGGAAGGAGGGGAGAGGTTGTGTGATGTCTTTCAAGTCATTACGGTGTGGATGTATTTTGTCAATGTAGTATGTGCATGGGTTTTAGGGGATCTGTGAATGTTAGAGGCTGAAGCTTGATGGAGGATTGAGTTTTCTATTTCCCCGAGAAGGGTAGTGGATGATCATACAGTGACTAGGGTGGGAAAGGGAAAAGTGATCTTTAAAACTGGTTGTCGAGGATGATGAGGTAAGATCGAGAGCGTGGGTTACCTAACAGTTGAGACATTGTTTTGGGTGAAGCAGGTGAATGGTTCGTAGAAGAATCTGAGGTATTCCACACCGAAACTGGGTTTAGTAAGTGCTCTGAGGGCATCTAGTGTCCAAATGGCTATATGACAATAATTCTGACATTTGGGGGGTTTGATCTCATGTGTGTGTCGTGCGTGATACCTAGTTTAGTTCGCTTTTTGGTGAGTGGGAGTGGTTGATCTTGTAGTGTATTAAACAGGAGGGTGCGGGCTGGATTCCCGTCTGTCAGGGATGAGAGAGTGATAGTGGATTTCTGCTACTAGAATGCAGCTCTGTGGAAGCCAGTGCTCTAATTACTTACTGCAGTGCTGCATAATCACAGCTGCTTGTGTAGCTTCGGGGTGCTGTTTTGTCTTTGTGAGGGCGCCTGTGCACGAAAAGACTTTCATGCTGTTGTTTGTGGCGTGTGTGTATCAAAGGGACACTACATGAGAAGAGATTAAAGAGCGTTGGAGAAAGAACTGCTCCTTGGAGACTCCACTGAATAAGCTTAAGTCATCTGAACGTGAAGCCTTTGTGGTTGACTGTGGCTTGGCCATTTTCACGGCGGTGCTGTCAAGTAACTTCTCTGTGAGGATTTGTTGAACGCCTTGTGATATCTCTTGCTCCTAGTACAGGAGGGGGTTGAGAGTGACCTAAGCCATGCAGGACGTGTCGTGCAAAGGTTGTGTGATATGTGGTAGAGAACTGTACCTCCCTGAAACCACCTTAGGTGGGTGAGGATGGAAAGTTTCTGTTGATCTGTTGTGGGTTAGTTTTTCGAGGAGTTTGGAAGTCGATGACATTAGTATAGGGCAGTGCGAGGAAGGGAAAGCGAAGGTTGAGGTGGGGTTGGTAGATTTGAGGATTACCATTAAGATGGCAGGTTTCCCAGACGTAACCAGGAATGCTTGAAGGTGTCAGCAAATACCCAAATTGCTACTGGGCCGAAGTGCTTTATGTACACGTTTGATGTGCTGTCAGAGTCCGTCGCCATGGACTGTAGATACAGATGGATAGATCGATGTACAGATGATCTAAGTATAAAAGCATATGACCATATGGCCATGATACCACGAAGAAATTTCCCTTTGCTGTGCGAAGAAGAGCGAAAAGGCCGTCAGTTGCACGAAGTTCCTGGATATCTGTTCGGATCCCCCACCTTCCAGTTCAGTCGCATTTGAAAACGATGTCGAGGAATCATCTCCTTCAGGAAATTATTTACCCCATTTCATCAACGTTCGGGTAACGGCAATAGATGACAGAGTTGAAGCTCTATTCGGGAACAGCTGCAGCTAATAACGATCCAGTAAAGGCCTGATCAGTGAGCCAATAAATCCACACTAATGATGTGCTCCCAGGGAACCCATGAACCAATCAAACGTTTCTATCTCTAACATTGGGGGCCCGGCAAATAATGGATAGTGTACAGAAGCGAAAATAGAAGATAGAATAATATAGAAATCAGTTATTGAAGTTTCCCTTTCATTTCTATCTGCCCGAGTTTGAAAGGCGACTGTATGTTAAATATATATGTAGGTCAGACGTGGTGACTTACACTACACATATGGCTGAACCTTTCATTCAAATCATCTCTTTAGAATCATTATCCCCTTCCTCCTTACTCTTCACTTCTCAAGCTATCCTTCTTTAGCTGACTTCTATCTTTAATCTCACTACATCCCTTCGTCATTTGTTCTACTATATGTAGCCAAGTCTTCTTCCCCTGCACCTCTATTCTTGATGTGGCTCCTTAACCTCTCTCTCTCTCCAACCAAGTGGATCTCGGCGGATTAGGAGAAGCTAATATCGATAATGACCTTAGTGTTCGATGCTTCTACTCTCTCATTTGTGTGCCACTGGTGCATAGAGTCTTTGACATGCCCGGCCACTCCAAGGGATCTAATAATGCCAACGTTGGAGCATTCGTAATAGGATCTAACTCCGCTACATCGCTGCAGCAACACCCGGCTGGGGAGTTTGGATTCACCAGCACCAGGCCTTGTTATTGGATGCGGTAACGCTGGAAACAAAAGCTTCCACAATGCGGTTGCAATTTGTACTTTGTCGCGGCAACACTAGAACCTGATTGGATACGAGGTTACAATAATAACAAAAAAAAAGAAATAGTCTTCCTTGGTCACAGCAAAATCAAGATTGGATTAGGTATGGCCAGCGGAACACTGTGATCAGAATTTGAGCATGATTGTAGCACAACGCGGGAGGGCTTCCCCTTTAACATGGTTGTGGGAAACCAGATACAATGTTTGATCCTGCCTTTAAGAAACCACGGGAGCTGAATTCATATGTGGGAGGAGAAGGTGAACCTAGATACGTATGATATATCTCTTTAAGGATTGTATTCAAACTGGTACAGGTGCATAAAGGTTGCTTCTAGGTACAGGATTGAAAGTTTAAGAGGACCGCGTACGTTCAGTAGAAGGGATTAGAAACTTGTCGTAGAATGGGGACCAGACAAGCGTTCAACAACCACCCATCCAAACTAGTCGTAAACTTTACTCCATCAGATATACACCTAAGTGAAACTACGCTCCCGAAACATACACGAATTACTCTTTCTCGTGTACTTTCTGGGTGCCACTCACCTCTCTGACATTACAGACATTGGGTCAACATATCATAAGGTCCCACATGCCTAAAAAGCAGCCTTCATACTGAAGACCATTACACCTCTGCTGACCTGAACTCACCTTTAACAAACATACACATAACAACACCACACTTTTTCACCTATGGTCCCGTTCGGTGGACGTGGCGAACTTCCTGGGCGATGATGGAGCCCCATAGAAGGGAATCCACACACAGGAAAGTAAAGTAGTATCTATAACCACCTTCTACATTGTCAGAAGCAAGGCTCACAATCTTCAAAATGACGTTACGAATCTGAAAGGGGTCATAGCATATGACCCTCCAACCGAGAGACTTCTCATACCACAAGTGTCTTGTGTCGTCTTAATACCAGAACAAATCAAGTAAAACTTTTAGACAAAGCTACGTAAACGGATTCAGAAGATCAAGTGCGTAAGAACTGAATTCACATCACATAAATCGCACATAACCATAGCGCGATGGCATGCTATGGGAAACAAGAAGGTCACTGGGGATCACTTGGTGGTGGCTGGTGCAAGAGCCAGGAAGCAAGCGATCGTGATGGATTTTCTGGCCCTCGAAAAGAGCCGTCTGGTCAGCTTGAATAACGCGTTAGTACTGCGCTGGGTGCGGGTATATCAGTCACGTGCGTGAAAGCGGTGAGTGAGGAGGACGGATAGCCTCTGTACCTGACGAAAGGTATGCAGAGGTGGACGAGAAATCTTAAAAGAAATCTTCTAAAGGAAATTCCAGGGAAATTTGAGTCTGATTTTTGGGAGGAAGGGAATGGAAGAGTGTATGATGCATTTGGTGGTGGTGATGTCTGTCAATTATGTGGAATGTGATAGATGAATCAACACGAATAACAATCATTTTGAGGTATGGTTGGAGAGAACTTTGGATTTTGATAAGTTTGGATCAGTTTCGTGAACTCGAGAGGGGCGTGAGAAAAAGAGCGAAAGATGAAATGATTGCTGCGTGACTTAATCGAGTTCGAAAACAGGTAAGCAGTCAATTCAGAATCAACGGGAGTAATATCTCTATAAAAAAGACAGAGAGAAAGAGTTAGAGAGAAACAGCATTGTCACAAAGAGAGAATTATTCTCTATGAGATGGGCTAAAAAAGGGGATTGATAAAGGCCCCCCTGATTGATGGCTTTGTCTTAGCAGTTAACGAACAACACCATCAACTGTAAGAATATAACTGATGGCCCTCCACCTTGTATGCTCACCACACAGAGCAAACAACCAAAGAACGTGCCCAGCATATCTGAAATGCTCCCGTACATGCTTTGTACATATGTGCATGAGCACAATTATACGCATATATTCGAGAGTACGAATATTGAGGGACCATCATCACTCTGCGTATTTTAGTACATATGTAGAATATCAAGTTATCGAGCCTTTCCGAACGTGCATCTCGACAGAGAACCATCTGATATAAAGGAGGTCCGCCTCTATCAACAAGAGACCACCCTTATAAAGGAGGTCTGCCTCTATCAACAAGAGACCACCCTTATAAGTGCGAGCCACTCCCCACCAAGTTGACCCCCAACCACTCCATTCGCCCTTCAGAAGGGAAACCACTGGCACGCCACCCTCACAATTGACAGCCAGCTCACTCAGCTGACGCTCCTCCTCTTCTTATTACTAACCCTTCGTCCTCGCCACTAGGATTACTCTGTTTACTTCCCCATCTTACGTGTGACACTCGACAGTACGTGAACTCAAATGACTTTATTCTAACAGACTTCCCTGCGTTGAGCGCTACGTTCTAGTCCTTCCATATGGCAGAATTTCGGTATAGGTAAACTTCGAAAGATACGACACCACGAGTTGAAGACTCTCAGTACAAATAGGTATTTATGAATGGGCAATTATATTGACGTAATCCTCACGGCTGACATACACACCATCTAGATGACACTACGCCATCCGTTAGCAGAAGATCACTGTCGCCACCTCACATGGCTCAGTGATTATGACAAAACATCCACACTACTTCTAGTTACCCCCATCCTACTGTACGTTAGCAGGTAGCCACCACCATCACCAGCCAGCCTGTTGACATCCACTCCACCCAGCTGACATAACCACCGCACCACACAATGGCATCTTGTCCACTCCCTTCTCCGCTAAGGACAAAAACCCATTCGTTGTAGACAATGCACCTTAATGGTTCCTTGGTGGGTTTCAGTACATTATTCTCCCTCACATATATGCTGTTTTAATTGAACAATTGTGGCGCGGGAGAATGAAGATTGTTCTCTACTGCCAAGCCATTCTTGTCGGGGTGGAAATCCTCGACTGCTGGAGATGAATAAAGAGAAATATCTGAGTTTACGGTAAACAAGAAGAATTGGGAAGCTCTTCATTGCGGTTTTCTGGTCTGGTGAGGTTGGAGTATGTTATTCAGTTTTATGAGAATAGTTTTCCAATGTGTTCTTGAAGGATAAAGATTACATCAACGTTTATTCTCGTCTTCAAGGTTATAGATGATGAAGACGAGAGTTTTGAGTGATCTTGAATCCCATAAAACAATATTGGATCTTGCATCTCCACGACTTCTTTTATGGGGACCTTAGCAAGCCTCAGGAAGTCAACCAAGTCCATCGGGCAGGTCCACAGGTCATGAAGAGCGTTTATGTGTGTTCGTCTAGGTACGGTGGATTGAAAAACTCCAACGGTCTTCTTACATTTTCTACATGTTAGCTGAGACGGAACGAGCAATTGAAAGACCCCATCAAGGCCTTTCCATAAACGCTATGCATATATACCTTAACCTAAGCCAGGTACCTAGTTTATTGAACAATTCCTGGGGGAGGATGAACAGCTGGGTTGCCTGTGGAATGACTGCCTCATCCAGGATTCGAACCTATGCGTTCGACTCTGGGCGGCCCGTGAATGCGTCATGGTCAGTAACGCTAAACACTACACCCCAGACACCCATTAG